>NW_014542222.1:317887-400240 GCF_000741045.1 Vigna radiata var. radiata
TAGCCAGCGAAAGAAATGGCGAGTGCAACGCTATTTGCTATCTTCCTTCTTTCTGCCCTAACTTTCTACCCTCCTTCAACCACTGCTCAACCTGTCACGGACGAGAATGGTAACAGCGTTAAAAATGGTGGCGTATACTATATATTGCCACCCATTTTCGGAGGCGGCGGCGGTGGAATCGAACGAGCCAGAACTGGAGACGAAACTTTCCGTCTCTCTATTGTGCAGTCTCCCTTTGATACCGATCGAGGGCAACCATGGCGTATTCGATCCTTATTCGCTTCCACTTTTATTCCTGAAGGCAGAGTGTCCATAAGCTACGACTATGTTGAACTCGGTGACTCTTATCAGAGTAATGAGTGGGTAGCTGTTGGGGGTCAGCCTGAAGGAACCCTCGTTAAGGTTGGATACCCAAATTCCCTCTCAGGTTACTTCACTATTCACAGAACTTCCTCAGCCAATACCTATAAATTTCAGTTCTGTTCAAATGATGGGTCCTGCGGTAATGTTGGGATTGTTGAGGATGAAGCAAAGAACAGGCTTTTGGCCATCAACCGGGAAACCCCATTCGAGTTTGTTCTTAGACCACTTTCGTCTGCTGCATCTGAATGAAGCACTAATCATGAAAAGTCGTACGCTTTCTCTCCACTTTCTCCGTGTGAGAGAAGTGTCTACGATATGCTTTCGATGTAATTAACTACCCAACACTAAATAAATAACATATCCAAAGCCTATTTCTGTTTCTTCCTTTCTTTTTAATATTTAAAAACTTTTACCTCTCCCAAGTTATTATATCATAATTTATTAAAAAGAAATAAAATTATGTTCTATAAAACATAGGAGACTGTAACTTCAAATAAATTTAAATAAATTCATTAAAAGTATTAAACCATTTATATTATTTTCTATATAAGTTAAATTAGTAAATTATCATTATACTGATTTTTTATGAACAATATAAATTTTAAACTATATATATGTTTATAAAAAATGTAAACATCCATGTCATTTTTCTCTATGAATTCAGGGAAAATATGAGGAAGGACTCCATAGGGCATCTCACCATTGAAGATTTTTTTACATAAATTCTATACAATATCTACAATTATTTGATGACTTTTAATGAACAACATCTACCATCATCAAATGACATATCCTAGAAAGAGTGTGACGCGCTAGTATCTACAATTTCAATGCTCATTTTTTTTCTTTTGTTATTAATAAATCTATACAAAAAAAATCATCTATTATTCCATGACTACTTAGGAAATAAGCTATTTATATTAGGTCTTAACAAGTAATTTTTATGAATAAATAAATATTTTCTTATGACCATTAATCAACAAAAATATAGCTTGTATTTATACTAGTGGAAAAACACCGTTTAACGTTGATTATTTTGGACTTTTAACGTCTCATTCACAACTGACGTCAAAACTGGTGACGTCAATGGAACGTCGCACATACTACACAACATACGTCTATACAGGCGTCAATTAGTTTCATGTCAGACGTCACTACACGTCGGTGCAAGTGTAATCCGACGGCTAAAGGTAATATATAGACATCGGATGATGCAATACCCGACGTTTAAGACCACATAAAGACTTCAAACATGTCATTGACCACCGTCTAATGTCACTATTAGACGTTGGTGTATGCATTAACCGACGTCTAATATAGACGTTGTGTTTTAGTGCAATTTTGTTCCTGTCCTTGGACAGCCCAGTAGCACATTCTTTCTTTGCTAGTTTCCCCCGAAAGAAAGCTTGCCTCTTTTGAATTTATCATGGCATTTCGAACCAAAACCGAACTTGGATCTTTGCTTAGTTCCATTTTCAACCGCAAGAGGAAAAAATTACGGTGAAATGATAACTAGGCAATGACCCAGGGTCGTTTTTGGATCGAAACGCCATGAGAAATCCAAAAGACGACGCTTTTTCTGGGAGGCAGCTAGCAAAGGAAGAATGTAGTACTGCATTACCCTAAGAAAGGAACAAAACTACACTAAAACACAATACAAGGATAACAAATTTTATTCAGTTGAACCAGAAGATAATCGATGAAAGACTGAACAATGTTTAAATGGTAACCATAAAAAAACACGCACCTAGGATGCAATGCCGCAAGAGAGAAAAAGGAGAGGAGGAAGACGATGCATAATGTTATCAGAAACAATAATGCAATTCCGCAAGAGAGAAAAAGGAGACGAGGAATACGATGATATCAGAAACTGCAATGCCACAAAGAGTTTGCGGTTTATTTAACATGAAATGGGGCGTCGGTTGCTCCAGAGACCGGCGTCTATAGTCACTTAGACGTCGGTTATCTAACTAATTTGACATCAAGGATTACATCAAACTGGCTTTTTGAATGTCCATTAGACGTCGGCCACCAGGGGAGTCGACGTCTAAGGCGCTAAACCGATTGACGTTTCATTTCCTGTCAGGGACGTAGACGACAATTTTGAAGGGGCGTCGACGTCTATATAATAATATAGACGTCGGGTTTCTGTTGTCAGACGTCGAAGTGCCTCGGAGTTTGATGCACATAATTAATTACAGGCACATAGACATCGCGCACCCAAAAATGCGATGTCTATTTTGTAGAAATTTTTGTCTTCCCGCCTTCCGGACAGGCCATAGATGTCGGTTTTTTACTACCTGACGTCTAATCGCCTGGGAATCAGGTGACCAACATTAATTACAGCCAAGTAGACGTCGGCCCCCATCAAATCAACCGTCAAATGTGCAGGAGAAGTCTGTCTTCTCGCCTACCTCATCACATTGGACGTTTGCTTACGGCAAAACAGACGTGTACTACATGATAGACGTCTCATTACCTTGAAGTCGACGTCTAGGTTACCATCTTATTTACGGTAATTCCACTAGTCATCATAAAACATCGGTGAAGCGCTAACAGACGTATATGAGCTGACATTAAACAACGTTTTTCCACTACTGATTAATAATACTAAACAATGATTAAATAATTTTGAATTTGTAATACAGTCTATAATTATTTAATTAATATAATGATTAAATATTTTTTTCTAAATTAGTTCACATAATTAACTTTTCAGATTTAAATTACCCACTTGCAAATTAATAAATATTTATGTCTGATAATTAAATCAATCAAATATAATACAAATATATTTTGTGGTGAATAATATAGTTTACGAAGGATGACCCTTTTCGCATACGCCGCTACGATGGTCCCCCAAACATTGGTTAGGTGCCAAGTTTAATGAATGTGTGGCGAAAAGAAGGATACAATGTTACCAAATGTTTTGGCCCCAAACATCACAATCGTTCTGCGAATAATTACAAAGACGACATTTTAGTTTTATCGGATGTTCTCGAAGGAATATGTAGAACAGTATTTTTGTTAATCGAATTGATAGATTTCGGCAAGGAAGAGTGAAAGAACATCAGGAAAGTAACGTTAAAAAAATCATAACATTAACAAGTAATTTTTTTATTAATTCGGTTTAGTCTTTATAGTTCAACTTTGTTTTTATAATATGAAGTTTAGTTTCTTTGATTGTAATTCAAATTATTAGGTGTTCTAATATGCTTGTATTGGGAGAACATCTGAAAATGAGTAAATGAACTCACTGAAGTGGGAAATAAAAGTTGTTGTGAGGTGTTCATTTAAACTATTCATAAAAGTCACGTGACAATCTAGTTTTTTATGATGACTATACATTGCTTAATAACAAATACATGTTGTTGCTACATTACATGTTCTTATGCTGATTAAACTGTAATATATGTTGAACATGTGTATGTGTATGTACTTTGTTACATGTTCCTGAGTTGATTGATTGACATATTTCTGGAACATGTGTATATGCTTTAATGTGTTGTGTGCTATGCATCATTTCACATGTTTTACTGCACATATTTTAAAGCAAGAAATCACAAGCACTTTTACAAACTTATTCTTGTGCTACAAAGTTCTAGTACAGTCGACTACATTGCTAATGGATTCGACTATGCTAAAATCTTTTTTACAGATTTTGAGAATTAATGCTATGTGCTATTTTGAGAAGAAAAGAATTTCAAAGTGTTTGTCATTGTGATAGTCGACATTGTGTTTTACATATTCGACTGAATCTGATGTCTGATTTGGAATTTTGTTATGCTCTTGCACTCTAACGGCTATATTTTTAAAAGTTAGTTGAGCATTGATGACTTGGTCAACTGTATTGAATGTGTTCTGTTATTTGTTGACCATAGGCTACTAAGTTGACTGAACTGTTATAACTGGTCGACTGAATAAGTAGCACATTCGACTGAGAATCTGATTGATTAACAGAAATATATGAATAGACTGAACACGTGTTTGTTCTAAGACTTTTGATGAACTGACAATTTCATTTTTGTTTCAGATTTCTCTGAGCTCCAAGAATTCTCCAAGAAGACGGTGGTGATCTTTCTTGAAAGAGATTCAAAGAGGAGATTCCATTGCGCATTCATTGGCTGATCAACATCTGCACAAGAAGGTGCTTCTGTGATTGATCGTGTAGGTTTGGCATCATGTGAAGACTGCTGGAATTGTCTCAGAGGCTTGGCATCCTGTAAAGACTGCTAGATTTGGACCTATTGTGATACAGGGGGATAGTTCACTTTGAGGATTGTTCAAAGTGGTGTTGCAGATTGCAGAAGAGGGGATTCTTGCTGCAAGTCTGGTTTTGTTGTGCAGCTATATTTTAGTTTTGGGTTAGAGAGGAGATTTATATTTTTGACGTGGAGGTCTTCTATAAATTCATTGTTGTAAAAACCGCAACCATTATAGTGCATTTGCTTCCTGGGTTGGAAGGACACTGAATGTAGGCATTGTTGGTTGAACCAGTATAAAAATCTGTGTTTGCATTTTTCTATCTCTTATCTTTTACATTTTAGTCGACTTTACTCTTTACACAATCAACTATGTAATTTTCGCTATATACAAATTCTGATGCCAATTCCTTTAAGTGTACTAGTGATGAAATCCCACCTAATCGAGTTGAAAAAAGATCTTGAGATCTCTTAGAGATGATTTTAAGAGTCTTCATTCAAGAAATAAAGGATCTGATAGCTCTCATAATGGACGAATTATGTACTATATTTGAAGGACACGCATTTCGCTTAACAGTCCAGGTGGAAATGAAGAAGAACAGGATGCAAAAACTGGAGTTAAACATTCTGCATAATAAGTGTTTGAAACTGAACATGAAAGATACTATGATGTGTTACTTTAGGTTCGAGTTAAGCTTTGGAGCCTGGTCGAGCTATCAAGGAAGGAACAAATACTCGGACTACCAAACTTAGAGTTGGATAAATTAGTTACCTCAACCTATAACACATGTAATTAATAAAATTGCTTTTATCTCTTACATAAGCATTAGTTAGATGGACGTTAGGATATAATTTCCTTAAGCGTGACAGACACTTTTTCTTGGCAACTAATCTGCAATAATAATTAAAATAAAAATAGTAAACATAGATAATAGACTACCCATGTAAGTATACTAAGCCACTTTGTTCACATTCTCCACGGATGAATTGTCACTAACTTACCCATATCATTTGCGGGCAACATAACCATGGACCATTCCATTTACTCGTAATAATTTGTGGGTAAGTTATCATGAAAATAAATCCATTGATAAGTCTACACGAAAATAACGATGATNGAGCATTCAAGAGTTTAGGGCAAAAGAGCTATGAATGGATAGCTATGAATAAAGGTTACGGCAAGTGTAATAAGCTATTAATATGAATTTTCGGACACAATCTTCCGAAAATTGTTCTCGCACGCGAACATCTCCAATGCAGATAACTAATTTTCAACCACNTAGGTAACAATCCATAACTAATTATCCATAGATAAAATTTTTAATAGATAGATAAATCAATATTGTTTTCGCAGTGTTTTCTCACCACAAAAATTACAAAATTACAATAGACTAATATCTTCNTTATAAATTCATAAAAAAGAATTGTACACAAAATTATTTAAATATCATCTTTTTGACATGTTTAAAATTATAACCACATAGGAATTCTATTATTTAAGCACTGACGTAACTACTATTGTCGTTCTTTCATCTTTTTGACATGTTTAAAAGTTGTAAGATATTTTATGCATTTGTATCCACAAAAGAGTTCAGCTTATCACCAGGACGTAGCTCTATAAATGAATTCTCCCAACTCTGCTTATTCACACAACTGAACTGAAGAAAGAAGAGAAAAAGCTTAATCTATATCATAGCCAGCGAAAGAAATGGCGAGTGCAACGCTNTTTGCTATCTTCCTTCTTTCTGCCCTAACTTTCTACCCTCCTTCAACCACTGCTCAACCTGTNNTGGACGAGTATGGTAACAACGCTACAAATGGTGGCCTATTCTATATATTGCCACTCTTTACCGGAGCCGGCGGCGGTGGAATCGAACGAGCCAGAACTGGAGACGAAGCTTCCCCTCTCTCTATTGTGCAGTCTCCCTTTGAGAGCGATCCAGGGCAACAATGGCGTATTAAATCCATATACGATACCAGTTATATTCAAGAAGGCAAAGTGCACATAAGCTACGACATAAGCTACGACCATGTCCAACGCAGTGACATTTTTGCGAGTAATGAGTGGGTAGTTGTTAATATTATCCATGTAGGAGCCCTCGTTAAGGTTGGCTACCCAGATCCCTTCATTGGTGGTTACTTGGCTATTCACAGAGCTTCCTCAGACCATACCTATAAATTTCAGTGGTGTTCATATGAGCATATGGATGGGCCCTGCTATGATGTTGGGATTATTCACGATGAAGCAAGGAACAAGGTTTTGGCCCTCAATCAGGGAACCCTATTCGAGTTTGTTCTTAGGGAACTTCACTCTACAGTATCTAAATGAAGCACTTTCTCTCCACTTTCTCCTTGTGAGAGAGATGTCTACGATATGCTTTGGCTGTAATTAACTACCAACACTAAATAATATATCCAAAGCTTGTGTTTGTAGATGTAACATGATATATTCGTACATGTCTGGAATAATTAGTTAACTTAAAGAAAAACGATTTCTTATATTTTTAGATAAAAAATTAAAAATTTTATTTTATTATTATGAAAATAATTAAAATTATGTAAAAATAATAAATAATCTAAATACATTGTTCAAAAAAATTTAAATTAAATTACATTATTATTTGAAATATATTTCGAAATTTTTTTATAAAATTATCGTATGTTTCTCTTCATTCTAAACCGCACCAACATTATCTATAACATTATCTACTTTCGTGTAATTACACGAGTTATATTATCATCGTCCACACAAATAAGCAAGGATAAACTGACTAGAAAAAAATACTAGATAATATTCATACTTACTCACACTACTCAAATAATTCATTCTAATCCATGAAATCACATTCATGAAACATCACAACACATCACCACCACTACAATTCACAATTCACAATTCACACAATTCAAAATTCATAGAGATTGATTAAATCAAAAGCATAATTTCATTCATATTTCAAAAGGGAATTACAATCAACCAAAGCAAAAGATGGCTTAAGAAAGCCACTTATTACATAATAAAACTCCTAACAAAATAAGACTAGACACACACACAATGAAAATCCCTATTCTGATCCAGACATTTCCATGGAATCTTCTTCAATTCGACTCATCATCTTCATCTGTTGTAGAGTCACATCTTCTTTTCTTTTAGTTGTACACATTCACCTTCTTTTCTATTTTGAACGGTGATTTTTCAATAACTAGTAAAAACCTGAGTTATTACCATGCACATTATGCATCGGTTACCCGGAAATCGAAGTATAATATTGCACAGTGGCATTTTTGAAATTATATTGACCTTATAGATCGCGGTTCTAAGGGGAACCGCGGCATAAAACCCCTCTGACTTTTCCCACGTGGCACTGTTGAAATAAATGGGCAGTAGAGCGTCAGGGAATAGACTACGGTTGTTTGGGGAACCGCGGCCTATAGTCCCTGCAAAAATCTGACATTCCCTCCTGTAGTCTGAAAACAATAAAGGTCAGGAAATAGACCGTGGTTCCCCCTAGAACCGCGGTAGAAAACCCCTCTGACTTTTCCTATGTGGCACTGCTACAATAAATGGACAGTAAAGCGTCAGGGAATAGACTGCGATTGTTTGGGGAGTCGCGACCTATAGTCCCTATAAAAATCTGACATTCCCTCATGCAGTCTAAACACAATAAAGGTCCGGGAATAGATCACGGTTCCCCCTTGAATCGCGATAGAAAACCCCTCTGACTTTAGTCACGTGGCACTGCTGCAATAAATGAGCAATAGAGCGTTGGGGAATAGATCGCAGTTGTTTGGGGAACCGCGGCCTATAGTCCCTGCAAAAATCTAATATTCCCTCCTGCAGTCTGAACACAATAAAGGCCAGGGAATAGACCGCGGTTCCCCCTTGAACTGCGATAGAAAACCCCTCTGACTTTTCCCACGTGGCACTACTGCAATAAATGGGCAATAGAGCGTCAGGGAATAGACCGCGGTTGTTTGGGGAACCGCGACCTATAGTCACTGCAAAAATCTAACATTCCCTCGTGCAGTCTATGTTATGTTGATAATGACGGTATCACATGGTTTAATTGGCATAGGTGCTAATGAATAGATAGACTCTAGAGGCTTAGCCCTCCATGGAATGTAGAAATAACATGAAAATAGAAAAATAGAGGACATAATTTGAACCCCGAAAGGGTTCCTAAGCTCTCCTAATGTGTTTCACTAAGTCTCTTTATATAGAAATTGGATTGGGCTTTGTTTCAGGTTTGTTTTTTTTTTTTTTGTAATCTTCTTTATGATAATATAATATCCTCCAATTATCTTCTAAACAATCCAATACCTTCAAGATATATTTGTTTGTTGTAGAGACCTAAAAATATTCGAAAAGATATTTGCTAGATTAAAAAGAAGATTTGACAAATATTATCTTTATACATGGTGATATAGTTAAATAAGGTCATTATTTAAGAATATCAAATAAAATCTTAAGATGTATTTTCCCAAAATTATCTTTAATCATAAACCTTTACCAATTATCAAAGCCCTTTAATAGAAAAAATAGAGAAAACTGCAACATTCATTTTTTGTTGCATGTTCCCTCTTTGTAGCGTAATCAAATTTATTCATTTTTTTCATGTTATGCTTAGGTTAACTTTTATGATCTTGATTATTTGTTATTCTTTTGATTTATTTTTAAGGTGTTATAACACTTTACCTAATTTATTTTCACACCTCAATGAGCTCAACATAGTTGCAACTGCACTAACACACTTCAAAATATCCAAAGAATATTTATGCAACTAAAAAGTTATTTTTAACATGATTTTGTATCTGATTATAAATAAACTCAATTATAACAATCCTAATTTAAATATTCTATTAAAGTACAAAAACCAATTAAAAATCCAATAAAATTAAATGAGGATATAAATATGTACTCATAAAAAAAAACATAGTATTTTAGATATTATTATATTAAAAAAGTCAATAGTTAACACAACAATCTAGATGTTAAACAAGCCAATATTGGTTTAGCTCCACATACCTAGATTTTAATTCCTCTTCACAAGTAACGCGCACTCCCACCGAATCACGTGACTCTCTTAGCCCTCTTTTTCACTCTTAGGTTTCTCAATACTTGATTTGATGTCTCTACCATTCCTTCTCTCGCCTCTTTTTCAAGTTTCTTCTAAAGCCCCAATTCGGATCCCCGAAACCCTAAAATTATACTCACCATCCTCTGATTCCATATTCTCCTCTTTAATACTCTTATTTCTTTTCTCTTTAGAGCATTGAATGCTTCCACAGGCGGTTATGCTCACCTTGACCTTAGGTTTTACGAAACGAAAAAGAAAATAGAAGAAAGATTAGAGAGAAGTAGTATCAGAGGAATAAAAGAGAAGAAGAACGAATGAGTGACAAAATGAATTAGGCTGGGTTGGGAAATATCAACACTTATCGACGGTTTGATCAAAAAATTGCTAGAAATGTATTAAAAAATAAAAAATAATTACATTACATCTTAGCTGCGATTTGGCTTGGAATGGTCGAAAAATTCAAAAAATTATAAAAAATATATATTTGCGGTTTTCTTATTAAATCGCCATAAATTAACTGAGGTTTACAAAAACGTTGGAAAAAAAACTCCTCGTAAAATATATTAAAAGCCTCCACTAATTATTTTATAGTGAATTAAAAACTGAACTGTAAACAGACGAAACATTTATTTTATGATTGAAGTTATACATAAGAGTAAACAAATGCAACAATTGGATGGAAGGATTCAATGAATGATTACAAAATTGAAATTAATAATTATAGATTTGTTAATATTATTGAAATCTTTTTCAACACATATCGCATCATGCTGATAGTTTATTTACATGTTGAAAGATATTTTTGATTTTTAATGCTGCATCAACATGGGAGTGGCAAAGATGGTTACGTTAAATGACCTTTAGATATTATCTCATTACTATTTATGAGTCGTTTGCTGACTGTTTCTGTAAAATTAAGTGTAAAAGATATTATAGGAAATAGAAAAACGTAGGGAAGCAATTCCACAGACGTAAACCAAAATTCCACCTTATTTTCCAACATGTGGGTTTAAAAAACTCAATAAATGAAAGTGTGTTTCTATGAATTTGACAAGCATCTCCGAAATGTAATTTTAAAATATCATTATTGTATGTTTAGACCCTCGTGAACTTTGACCTTGATGAAGTTAACTCATTATAGAATTGAACACTTGAGTCAGGATGAGCAACGAGATCCTCACTGTTAATTAGAAATTGAAAGAATATAAGATCGTTAAACAATTTTCTTGTGGAAAAGTTGGCAGGAAATTTGTAAACCAAGTTTTATGAAGGTTTCAAACCCTCAAGATGTTTTGCATGTAATTTATACGGTGAAACATTAAATTTTAATCCATTCTTACGACTCTATTATTTTTCTTAAACTGATCCATTTTCTCCTTTTATTTTGTAGCAACCATTACAATGGAAGTGTCCTTTTATTTTACTTTGTAGCACTGAACTACACTTATTTTGTTGACTGGATTTGTTATTTCAATATGAGAAGCTGTGTATTATTTGATCTATTTTTTTATCTTATTGTTTTATTTCAATTAAGTATTTTTGGTTATTCATCTTTTATGTGTATGCTATTTAAAATATTTGGAAGCATAAAACCTTGATCATATTTGGTCGTTAATGTTGTTTCTATTGAAATTATTTTACTGATGTTAGAATATGTTGCCCTAGACTTAAATTTCACGAGATGTTGTCCTAAACTTAAATTTTAAGAGATTTATTAGTAATTTTGTTTAAATTATATTATCTATTGTTGTTTCGTTTCATTAATTTTTGTTTATAGTGTTGCGTCTGTTTTCATTTTGTTGTAAGCCAGTTCTAGTAGCTTGGAAAGTAGTTGGTAATTTTGTTTTATGTCTCACATCTTTCTGTTTAGATGACCCAACCAGTTGTTGTTTCATCGTAGTTGTTATTTTTGGTTTCAGGTGCTCTGCCAAAGGCCCACCTGTACGATTATTTAAAACCATTAGTTGAATAAAAAGTATCACAGTGAATTACAATGCAATTATCTCTTTGTGAGTGTCAGCTAATGGTATCAAAGCATTATGTTCTGAGTTTGAGTGAGAAAAGAAAAAAAAGAGTGAAAAAGTAAGTGTTTAAGTGTTTTAGTGTTTAGGAAAAAGAGGGAGAGAGATGACAAAAAATTTTAATGGAATGGTCATGCCATAGCTGAAGAAGAAGACCAATTATAATAAATGATACCTATAGATGAAGGTGTTGTTGAGATCTCATGACGTTTAGGATATTATGAAAGATGATTATGATGAACTCGAGGAGGGCGAACACTTGACAAGAACACATGTCACTACATTGAAGAAAACGCGAGTGAGAGATGGGTTAGCATTGTACTTTCTAGGGTTAAATATGTTTTTAGTCCCTAAAGTTTCACTGATTTTTGGTTTTAGTCCCTGCATGAAACATTGATGGCATTTCATCCTCTTAGTATGGAAACAAGTATTTTTAGTCCCTAATTTTGGACGGCGTTAATTTTTTTGTGATGTGGCTAACGGCACTGCCATGTATTCTTCCACATTCACTGACCATTGCTTGCCACGTTTAGGTTTGTTAACATTTGGATTAAACCCATTTTATTTTGCAGTGTGTTTGAGTGATGAGATCAATTAGGATCAAATTAAACAATTTGGAATTTAGGGCAAATTTGATTATTGCAATTGGGGTAAAGTACTATTCGAACTGGAACTAGAACTCGAACTAGAAGCCTTCTTCTCCAAGCAATGTAGGTGGTTGGTTGCGGTGCTCGTTGTGGTGGTGGTGAGAGAGACATTCAGTGGTTCGTTCGCGCATTATATCAAGGTAAGTGATCGTATTTCGTTGATCATTGTTGGGTCGATATTATGAGTTAAGTGTTAATGTGTGAATGTAGGTATAAAAATGGTGTTTGAAGTTCGTTTGCATCACATGGGAAGGTTTGTACGTGATAGGGGCTACGATATGTTGGCGGAGAGGTACACGTGATAGTAGGGCTTGATCCAGATCGATGGTCTTATTTTGAAGCAGTTGGAATCGTTAAAGAATTTAAGTACGATGGAGAATTTAAACTATGGTGGAAGGGGTCCAGGGAAATGCTGATGAATAATCTGAGATTATTGAGTGATGACAGGGAAGCAATGAACTTGTCTAAGTATGCAGAGGGGACTGGGGACATGGTAGAAATATATGTTCAACATGTTCCTAGTGAGCCAGAGGAAGTTCTGTTTCTTAGTTGTGGTGAAGAGACACATGATGGAAACATGGAGGGTGTGGCTGACATTGTAGAAGAGGGTGGATTGAATGTGGAAGAAGGTCATGCTGTTGAGCAACATATAGATGTTCAAATAGGTCACGAAGAGGTTCAAGTAGGTGAGGAAGAGGTACAAATTGGTGGGGAAGAGGTAGAAATTGGTGAGGAAGAGGTTGAAGTTGATGAGGAAGAGGTTGAAATTGGTGATGATGAGGTTGATGCTAGTGAGGAAGAGGTTGACATTGGTGAGCAAGAGGTTGAAATTGGTGAGGAAACATGGAGGAATGTGGTTGAGGGGGAAGTAGAAGCTTCAGCTGAAGATTATCTAGATGAAAGTGAAGAAGAAAGAATTGATAATGATGATGATGGGTTTGGTGTTGAGAATGATAGAGTGGATGACATGGTAGATGATGTTCGGAGAAACATTAATCCAGTTTTGGAAAGGTGGAATGCAATGAAAAGAAGAAAAAAACGTGTGACTAGAAGAGGCAATGTTGGGGAAGGTTCATTTGTAATGGATGATGAAGGTGGAGAGCATGAGATCAATAAGGAATACATAAGTGATGAATTGGATTCAGAATTAGAAAGTGATGAGGATGGTAGCTTGAAAAGGGGCAAGTTTAAAAAGTTTAGACAAGATGATATGAACAAGGATTTCAAATTCTCATTGGGGATGGAATTTTGTTCATTGAAGGAGTTTAAAAATGCACTAATGGAGCATAGTGTACTAAATGGAAAAGAGATTAAGTTTGTGAAGAATGACCTCACAAGAGTAAGGGCAGAATGTATGAAAAAATGTGGCTTTGTTATTATGGCCAGCAAAGTAGGAGGGAAGGAAACATTTATGGTGAAAACCTTAGTTGGACGACACAGGTGTGGAAGAGTTTTTGGAAACAAAAGTGCAAGTGTGAATTGGATTGCCCAAGTTTTAATTGACAGGTTTGTAAATGTGGCTAGCATGAGTGTCAACCAAATCATTGATGACATTAAGAAGTCATTCAGTGTGGGAATCACTGCTTGGAAAGCTGGGAAGGCCAAACAAATTGCCTTGGATTCTTTGGTTGGTGATGGGGATAGACAATATGCTCGTCTATATGATTATGTGGGGGAATTGCTAAGAGTCAAGTGTGGAACTTTTAAAATTAAAGTGAATCAACCCCAACCAAGTTTGCCACCAAGATTTGGCTCTTTTTATATGTGTTTAGAGGGGTGTAAGCAAGGTTTCTTAGGAAGTTGCAGGCCCTTCATAGGGGTGGATGGTTGTCATCTTAAGACAACATATGGTGGCCAATTGTTGGTGGCTGTTGGCCGAGAGCCCAATGATCAATACTTCCCACTGGCTTTTGCAGTGGTTGAGAATGAATGCAAGGAAACTTGGAGATGCTTTTTATCACAGCTTTTGGATGATATAGGTGGCACTGAATGTCAACATTGGGTGTTTATTTCTGATCAACAAAAGGTATTTCAATTTGACTACATTGTTTTTTTTATTTTCTAACAATCTCATCATTTGGTAATGATCATTAAAGTTTTTGTTTCATAGGGACTTATGACAGTTTTTGATGACATGATGGATGGAGTTGAACACAGATTGTGCTTAAGGCACTTATATAACAACTTCAAGAAGCGATTTGGTGGAGGAGTACTCATTAGAGACCTCATGATGGGAGCAACAAAGGCTACATATGAGAAGGAATGGGAAAAAAAGATGGGTGAAGTTGAAAGCTATTAACATTGATGCATATAATTGGTTGCTAGGTATTCCTACCAAGAGTTGGTGTAAACATGCCTTTAGTACCTATTGTAGATGCGATGTGTTGATCAATAACTTGAGTGAGTCCTTTAATAGTACTATACTACTAGCTAGAGACAAGTCAATAATAACCATGATGGAATGGATACGAACTTACATTATGAAATGATTTGCAACACTTAGGAAGAAAGCCATGACATATCCAGGATTGGTAATGCCTAGACCTAGAAAACGACTTGATAAGGAAATAGAAAAGAGTGGTAATTGAATTCCCACATGGGCCGGGGCTGGAAAATTTGAGGTGACACACGGCTTTACAATGGATAAGTTTGTTGTTGACTTAAGTAACAATTCCTGTAGTTGTTACAGTTGGGATTTAATAGGAATACCCTATAGGCATGTTATTGCTGCCATTAGTTACAAAGTTCAACACCCTGAAGATTATGTCCATGTTTATTACAAGAAACCTGCTTATGTGACTTGTTATGCCCCTGAAATAGTTCCAATAAATGGGCAACAAATGTGGCCAACTTCTGAAAACACCCTCTTACTCCTCCCTCCAATTTACAAAACACCTCCTGGGAGGTCAAAAAAATTAAGAAGAAGAGAGGCAGATGAACCTGTGAGCCATACAAAATTGTCCAAGAAGCATGCTATTATGAAATGCAACAGTTGCAAAGAGTTTGGCCACAATGTTAGATCATGTAGAAGAAAGAAGGTACAAAATTTCTATATTACAACTTCACCTAATTATTTACACAACATGGCTTCTAATGTTGCTTACTCTTTTTGTAGAACACAAGGGGCACTTCAAGTGCTGGAGGATCTGGTAGCAGGCCCAGATCTGAAGTGGAAGAACCATCAACTTCACAAGGAGCTTCAGTTGGAGCAGCATCAACAACACAGAGTGGAGCATCAAGAGGCCAAGCTGCAGGAAGAACAACCTCAAGACTGGGTGCACACCATCTCGGTTCCCAAGCTAGCACCACTTGACCAAGCTGCATAAAGAGACCAAGGTGCAAGAAGACCCTTTTTTTAATGTATTTTGTAGTGTGTAGTATCTTTTTTAAAGTGATGTAGTTGGCAGATTGTAGGTGGCAGGGACCACTTGTATTGAATGCACAATATTTTTTTGTGAGTGGGAAGGGACCACTTGATGTTTACTTTAATATTGAATGCATAATTTATGGGACCATTGTTGTTTGGAACCACTTTATTGATGTGAGTATTGGGTTTGGACTGATCTTGGACTGCATAATAGTAAAATCTGCTGCATTTGGAATCTGCTGCATAATAGTGAAATTTGCTGCATTTACAGTTTAAGCAAGTTGAAATTGATTGTTTAAAGGTGCTACCACTGTTCATTTGGTCAAGACTTAGCCTATATGCATATTTGCATTTTAAACCATCACATTTTGAGTTAAATTAGGAAGTGGCAGGGACCACTTTTTTTACTTTAGTATTGAATGGGAATGCACAATGTATGGGACCACTAAAACTTCAGGGACTAAAACTTCAGGGACTAAAACCATTTGTAATATGTTTGAGCACTTAAACATCAAAGACAATGAGCACTTAAACATCAAACACACTTCACAGTAGCGGGAGATAAATCATGCAGAATAAAGGCACCTATACTGCAGCAAAATGAGAAAAATGGCCCTAAAATTGGAACTACAATAGTTATTTGGAATGGCAGTGACTTAAATGTTCCAATGACCTTTCAAACAATTTTCTATCATCAAATGGAAGGTGGTCAACCAATGAAACAGTCCAGAAAACATCCAATGGAGTTGGAGATTTAGCAAAAATTTGATGGCTGAAAACAGTTTTTGTGCAAACAGACGTGGATTGAAACAGGAATTATGCAGATGTGATAAGAATGAACCAAACAGCAATGGCAAAAAGTTTCAAATGCTTAAATTCACTTGTAGAAGCATAAAAACAACACGTATCTGCACAGAATCACAAAATCACCATAACAGTTGTGCAAAATATGATGACAGTTTGCTGCAAAACAGAGTTTTGATGAACTTAACAACTCTTTTTGTGATTTATTTCTTATTTTTTATTCTTAACACTTGAAACATGTATAAAACCATCACATACACTTGTCTCAAGTATTAAAACACATGAATCTGGTCAAAAAAAGTGTACACATGATCATATCTGCTTTGGAAACGAGTTGCACGATGAACTAACTCTTTTCTTGTCTTATCTTTTCTTGTCTTAGCTTTTGGACATGTAGCACCACCTTCATTTTGTAGTTACTTAGTTTAGCATATCTTGGCATGGTCTTGTTTCTTTAACTACTTTAATGTCAGAGCATAAAATGCATCAATTGTTACCAATTTTTTACGTACAACTTGCAAGGTCTAATAATATGGACACACAATTTCTTTAACTACTTTGAAGTCATGACACACACAAAGTCAGGAAACACACAACAATAATATGGACAAAAAGTCACTTTTATTCAGTCAAATTTCTTAATTACAATTCATCTTTAGTAGAAACATAATACAAAAGAAAATAGTTAACGCCCATGACAACACAAACAAGTACAACATCATTTTCCCAACTTTCTTCTCTTCTTTTAATTTCCTTTTCAACTTCTCTATCTTCTTCTTCAGATCCACTACATCTTTATCATTTCCCAAACACAGTTCAAGTTCTTCACGTTTTCCTTCAATTTGAGAAACTTCTTCATCATGTCATTCAAAGTAATTACAACTTGAATTACTCTGCAATAAAATTAACAAACCATTAATAGAAAGAAAGTTGAGCACATGAACTGAAAGAATTAGTCACTAACTGTCCAATTTCTACATCTATAGAATAGTCTTCCTTTGTTCTTCGCAGTAGTTGCCTTCAAAAGCAACAACGTTTCACCACAACCACACATTTTAGGTGGTAACCATGAAGATGATGTAGAACTTTGAGACTTTGTCGAACCAGTCGTCTTTCGCATCCAAACATTTCCTGCACTCTCACCTTTCATTTCACTACAACAAACAAAAACCTTCATCACCTATTGTGCCAAGCCAAACCCTAAATCCCCACTACTTAAATTCACACACACAACAGCAAAACAATTTCTATCAACTTACCTCTTTAAGAACACGATCTCCAAGCTTCACATGTAAGCCCTCAACAACTTTCGTTGCACCCAACTCAGATCACGAACAACAACCTAACATTTCTTAAGCTGTGATTTATAAAAGACGAACTCACCAACACACGTGCTAAAATGCTTAATATCATTCCAAATTAAAATAAACCTATGTGGCAGGCAATGGACAGACAAGACGTGGCAATGTCATTACCCACATCACAAAAAAATTAACGCCGTCCAAAATTAGGGACTAAAAATACTTGTTTTCATACTAAGAGGATGAAATGCCATCAATGTTCATGTAGGGACTAAAACCAAAAATCAGTAAAACTTTAGGGACTAAAAGCATATTTAACCCTACTTTCTATATAATGTAGTGAACGAGTCAAGGTTCGAAAAAATAGCAAATGCAGTGTCAACAAGGGGAGTCTAGGAGATTCTGGAGGTTTCATATAAAGATGGCAACCGCATCAGACAAGTCCAGATACAAGCTCTCAAAGAGGAGTTTGAACACTTGAAGATAAGGTGGCCAATCAACTCAGCAATAATGGAGAATAAATGCCACTTAGCCGAGTTGTAGGAAAAATCTTAAGATCACACATAAAAGGTTTCAAGAGTATTGTGTGCATTATTGAAGAACCGAAGGACTTGTCAATTCTCACAATGGATGAACTTATTGGGTCATTAGAAGCCCACGAACAAAAAAGAAAATTATGATGAACGACATGAACCTCTCGACCAAGCACTACATGCGTAACTTGATTTGAATGGAACTCATAATACTCAGAGTCGAGGTCCTAAAGGCAAAGAACGAGGACAAGGTAGATGTACTAGTAGCAAAGAAAGTGGCCAAGGAGGTCAGTCTAAATTAGAAGTGGAATGTTCCAAGTGTGGCAAACACAACCATTATGTAAATGGGTGTAGAACAAACAAATGTTACAATTGTGGTAAGGCCAGTCACATTGCAAAGTTTTGCCAGGCTAAGACAAAGGGGGAGAAAAATCTCCTTATAGAGGAAGATGATGAGGATATAGGGATCTTGATGATGACAAGGAGCCTGAATGTCGAGCCATGGAGTTGAAGACCGGATACCAAGCTTAAATCGAGGTATGTCGAGTTACGCTTGAGTGGTGTGAAAACGAGAAGGGTCAAGTCCAAGTGCATGAAAGCCTGACGTTGGCTATTAAGAGCTTGAACACTGACTTGATGAGTTGGAGACCAATTATTGAGTTCAACTTGAGCTTTAAATGATGAAGAGACCAGAACCCGAGTTATGTCCAGGTTCAGCGATGACGTGGAGATCATAGGCTGAGCACACGGTGAACTCGACAAGTATGCAAATCAGCAAGGAGAGCTCGACAACATTGCCGAGTCAAAATGAGAGTCTGACAAGGACCACGAGTAAAAGGTGGAGCTTGGAATTTTTTCCGAATGGAATGTAAAATTCTGAAAGATTGTCAAGTAATGTTGTGAGCTCGGTAGGAATCTCGACCAACCAATTTGAGAGCCTAGACGTTTCTGTGTGGAGACCAAGTAGTTCAACTGAACTTAAGAACAACCTTGTTAGCTTGATGGTGCCTCTACACAACCAAGAGCAATATGAAGAGAGCCTATGTGGGTATAAGACAACCATAAAATTCATTTTTAACAAAATTGTTGTAATAAAAATCTATACACTACAAGCTTAGTCAAATATAATAAAAATAATTTAAAAACATTAAATTAAATTAAATAAATAAAAATTAAATAACAAAATAATAAATCAATAAAAGAAAACAAATTAGAAAAGGATAAAAGAGATATATAATCAACAATAATGAAAATAAGTTGAATCCAATTATTCATAATAAATTCAATTTAAGTATAGTCTGAATTAAATTCAATTATGTAGGTCAAAAATTAATTAGTAAATAAAGTTTTGATTAATTTTTATTAAAGTTATTACATTTAATCAAAATAAAAACTCAATTATTGATAAAAAGTCATTTAATCACATTAAAGTTTCAAAATAAAATAAAAACTAAAGTATTAATTAAATTTAAAAATCCTTAATCTAATATGATTTACGATCAATATGAATATAGATTAAACATATTGTTAGTAATTAGTTATAATATAAAAGTAATTATCTTTTTACTTAATATTTAAGACAAAAGAAATTATTGGTAAAATATAACCCAAAACAATAATAACAGGGACAAGGAAGTTATTTCATTCTAATCTTATCTGTAATAAGTTTATAGCAAAAACATTCTAAAGACTTAACACTCTATGAAATGTAGAAATAACATAAAAAAAAAATGAGGGCAAGACGGGTTATTCAGCTCCCCTTATTCCCTTAAATATCTTTATATAGAAATTGGACTAAACTTTGTTTTATACTTTTCTATTATTGCAATCCAATATCTCCAAGATATATTTGTTTGTTGTGATTTAAGAAGATCTTATTGTAAGATTTAAAAATATCATCTTTTGATATTTATTAATATAATTAAATAAGATAATGATTTTAAAATATCAAATAAAATATCTAAAAATACATTTGTCTCAAATTATCTTTTATCATAAAGATTTCTCAATTATCGAAGTCCTTTTTATAAAAAAAAAATTAAAGAAACCACAAGGTCCATTTTTGTTCTTTGTTCCCTCTTCTTGTTTTAGCCAAATTTCTTCAATTTTCATATTTTTCTTCCTTTATTCATGATTTTGATTTTTGTTATTTTAATTACGTTTTATTCTTGTATTTTTCTTTATGGTGTCTTGAATCTTTATTCAATTCATTTTCACACATCCATGAATTTAACTTAACACACTGCAAAATATCCAAAGAATGTTTATGTAACTAAAAAGTTATTTCTAATATGTTTTTATATCTTGTGTTTAAAAAACCCAATTATCACAAATTCTAATTAAAATAATCTTTCAAAATTAAGAATAAAAAAAAGGCTAAATAAGATAAATAAAACATATGCCCTATTATTTGGAATGTTTTTAGTCATTCATTCAATCCACCTGCACCTCATTCCTGACTTCATGATGACTTGGGCCCAAGCCCACCAAATAATCAAAGTCCAAATACTAGAAGAATAAGGTTGCTGAATGCACCCCTCAATGTGCTAAATCCACTCATGGTAGATTTTTTTCACTTTTCAGCACATTCTGTGTAGATTCTAGATTTCCACACACATGTTTCTTGCTTTGCCACGTGGATCATGATCCACCGTATTCAGACTTCATCCACACCGTGCACAACTAGTTGGATATTCTATAAATCCAACTTAGATCACTTGTAAGAGCACTTTGGAATATATGAGATTTCTTTTCTTCTGTTGATGAAACTTCCAGCAAGGGAAACTCTGCCGAAGTCACTTCTCTGATCTTTACCCCATCACCTAGCTTTCTTCTAGCTTTTGGAAGCCGCCTGAGCTAGTCTGCCACCTCCCGAGAGATCTTCAACCACCACCATCCTTCATCTAACATCAACTTCCATTGCTACCGGTTACATTACTCTGCACATCACGTCTCTGCATCTACATCCCGCTGGAGCAAGTCATCAAGTGGTATCAAAGCCAGGTTTGTTCTGCATAACGCTCCAAATAAGTGCAATTACATTTAGTTCCACATTGTCATAAACGTTCCTTTTGTGTGTATCTTGTTACTGTTTCATTGCACAAGCTCACGGATATGTTAGATGGCTCAAGGATGGAGTCATCACTTCAGAGTTGGGTTCACTAGTGCAGAAAGGGCTTTAGATGTCTGTTATTTTGGGCTTTTAACGTCTTTTAAACAACCGACGTCATTACGGGTGACGTTAATGGGACGTCGAACTTCCACATAACAGACGTCTATACAGACGTCAGTTAGTGCCCATGTATGACGTCACTAAACGTCGGTGTAGGCCTAAACCGACGTCTAAGGGCACTATATAGACATCGGAGTAAGCATTAACTGACGTCTAAGAGCACATAAAGACTTTGAACATGTCACTAACCGATGTCTAAGGTCACTATAGACGTCGGTAAATGCATTATCCGACGTCTAATTTAGTCGTTGTGTTTTAGTGCAGTTTTGTTCCTGTCTTTGGATAGCCTAGTAGCGCACTCTGTCTTTTCTAGTTTCCCCCGAAAAAAAGCTTTCGTCTTTTGAATTTCTAATGACATTTCAACCCAAAACCAAACCTGGGTTCTTGCTTAGTTCCATTTTCAACCGCAAGAGGGAAAAATTACGGTAAAACGCTAACTAAGCAACGACCTAGGGTCAGTTTTGGGTTGAAACGCCACAAGAAATCCAAAAGACGCCACTTTTTCTGGGAGGCAGCTAGCAAAGGCAGAATGTGGTACTATGTTACCCCAAGAGAGGAACAAAATTGCAATAAAACACAACACCAGGAAAACAAATTTTAATCAGTTGAACCAGAAGATAATCGATGAAAGACTAATATAATCGGACTGAACAAAGTTTAAACGGTTTAATTAAAAAAACACGCACCTGGAATGCAATGCCGCAAGAGAGAAAAAGGAGAGGAGGAAGACAATAATGTTATCAGAGAATGCAATGTCGCGAAACTACGAGTCTGCCGTTTATTTAACATGAAATAAGGCGTCGGTTGCTACAGAAATCGAAGTCTAAAGTCATCTAGACGTCGGTTATCTCACTAATATGACGTCCAAGATAACTTTTAATTTGCCTTTTGAATGCACATTAGACGTCGGACACACGTGGCGCCGACGTCTTCAGCACTGATCGGATTGACGTTTCATTTCCTGTCAGGGAAGTAGACGACTGTTGTCCTCGGGCACCGACATCTATAACCTTTTAGACGTCGGGCCCTGTTACCGAACGTCGAAGTGCCTGCGAATTTGGTGAATAGCATTAATTATAGGCATATAGACGTCGCCCACCCAGAAAGTCGATGTCTATTTTGCATAAATTGATGTCTTCCAACCTTCCGGACAGACCATAGACGTCGGTTTTTTACAACGTGACGTGTAAACACCTGGGAATCAAGTGAAGAGCATTAATTGCAGTCAGGTAGACGTCAGTCCCCATCACAACCGACGTCAATGGGACAGAAAAGACTGTCTTCTCGCCTACCCCAGGCCCTTGGACGTCGGTTTAGGGCAGAGCAGACGTCTACTATATCATAGACGTCGTTTGCCCTAAAAACTGAAGTTTCGTTTACCAACTCATTTACGGTAATGCCACCGTCTATTAATATACGTCAGACTACTCTCTAACCGATGTCTGATGGGTGACGTTAAACAGCGTTTTTGCACTAGTGGTTATGATAAATGTATTCGCATGAAATATACATACCGAGCTGTCAGTTTCCTAAACTTGGATTCGACATATACAACATTCATTAGCATACACGAAGAAGACCATTTTGTGATTATCTTATGAGAATTTCTAGTTACGGAACCAATATTCATGAGCTCAATAAGTCTATGTACATAGGGTGCATTATCGCAAGGAGAAGTAATCAATTCACATATTCAATACTTGCTTAATATCTTTCATTCATAGTACTTTATGCAAATCTGTTAAACTTTAAATGAATTAAGTATCGAGCCGTCTTTGCATGTGATTTTTTATCTTCCAAGTCGACGCTTAATCATGCAGAAGTAACAACTGAACAACCAAAAGAAACACTCAAACCAAAATATATCTCCATGCAATCCGGTAAGAACACAATATTAAACTCTGAAAAATATTAAGAAAAATTCTTAATTTGTATTTTGTTGTACCAAACACTTTCTTCACTTTACTATAAATGAGTAAACATGTGTAATATAACCATGTCCGGATAATATTATCCAGGGATAAATTGTCATTAATTTAATGATATGTTATCATTAATACTATTAAATTAATATTACTTTACAAGTTAATTTCAGTATTTTCAAGTTCATAGTTAGCAAACTAGATAAAGTTAAGATAATCATGAATCATTTTTCAACAAATACGGAATTATTTTATAAATACTTAACTCTCTTATAAAGAGTCTGAAAAGTTAGTAACATGCAATGTAATGTTTAAAATTAAAAATAAAAATTTATCCTGACTAAATTAATATTATATAATATTATGAATTTAATTAAAAAAAAAATAAAAGATAAAATAAACTAATTTCACTTTTTTTTTCAAAATTGATTCATCAATTATCAAAAAATTATTATTCAATTTATTATTGTTCGAATTTTAAATTAATTAAAATATATTCTAAATAATTTAAGAACAATCTTTCAATTAACTAAAATAAATTCTCGATAAAAAAATAAAATCTTTCTAAATTATTCGTAATAAATTTAACTTACATTTTAATAATTTGTTTTTGCACTTGATAATAACCAATTACCAATATCCTCGATAAGTCTCCATGCATATCTGTCATCGACCATTTTTTTCCAGTTGATAATAACCAAGTACCAAAAAATCTTTAACAATGAATTTTGTCATCAGATCTTGTCCCCACCAAATAGATTAATAGATTATCCTTATTATAAATAAATAAATGAATTGTATAAAGGAGACGGCTTAAAAAAGTATATAAAAGACAAAATTCATATGGCTTCATCCAATATAAACTTGATAAAAGTTTGAAATAAATGTTATTTATTTATTTTAAAAGGAACTTTATATATTTCAAATATATATAATTCACACTTTAAGATGAAATAAAAAAAATAAATAATAAAGTCAATATTTGGTCATTTTATAAAAACTGAAGAACATGACTAAATTTTATAGATATAAAAGGAAAAAATGTGTTTTTAACGAACAAAAATTTTAAGAAACTTATTTTACAGAAAATCGAAACATATATTTAAATTCAACTACTATTTTCCTTTCTTTCATCTTTTTCACATGTTAAATAGTTTAAGGGTATTTTATTTTTCGTCAATAAAAGAGTCAACCTTATCACAAGGACATAGCTCTATAAATGGATTCTCCCATCTTCGCATATTCACGCAACTGAACTGAAGAAAGAAGAGAAAAAGCTTAATCTATATCATAGCCAGCCAAAGAAATGGCGAGTGCAACGCTCTTTGCTCTCTTCCTTATTTCTGCCCTAACTTTCTACCCTCCTTCAACCACTGCTCAACCTGTCACGGACGCGAATGGTAACATCGTTACAAATGGTGGCCGATTCTTTATATTGCCACGCTTTTTTGGAGCCGGCGGTGGTGGAATTCGCCGTGCCCGAACTGGAAACGAAACATCGCCTCTCTCTGATGTGCAATCTCCCTTGGAGACCGATGATGGGCAACCATGGATTATTTTATCCATATTCAAATCCTTGTTTATTCCTGAAGGCTCTAGAGTGTTCATTAGCTACGAATATGTTGAATTCGGTGACTCCGTTGAGAGTAATGAGTGGAGCGCTGTGGCGGGTCTGCCTGAGGGAACCCTCGTTAAAGTTGGCTACCAAAATACAATCAATGGTTCCTTCTCTATTCACAGAGCTTCCTCAGCCAATACCTATAAGTTTTTGTTCTCTGCAGCTGACAGCAGCTTCTCCGGTAATGTTGGGATTGTTTTGGATGAAGCAGGGAATAGGCTTTTGGCCATCAATCAGGACCATCCATTCGAGTTTGTTCTTGAGGAACTTCCATCTGCTGTATCTAAATGAAGCACTATCCTTGAAAAGTCGTACACTTTCTTTCTCCTTTCTGTCCACGATATGCTTTCGGATGTAATTAATTACCCATCACTAAATAAATAATATATCCAAAGCTTACGTTTTCGGTTTATTTGCCATGTTCATATTTTTAGGCCATATAATTTGTTTTACTTTTATCCCCGTTGAATTAACTTTTCTATTCATTTAAATTTTTAAAAAAATTTCAAATTCAAAATCATTTATTTCATTTCAATTTGTATTTTAGAGTTGTCAAAACGGTAACCGCCCAATCCGATCCGGTCAACAATGGGTTGATTATTTAGTGAGTCAACCTAACCCGGTTTATTTATTAGCGAACTAGAAAAATTCGAACCCGGCCCGATTCACCACGGGTTGGTGGGTAAACAGATTTACTCAATGACTCACTTAATTATAATATTTTTTAAATAAAAAAAAATTACAAACTTTCTATAAATCAATTTTAACAAATTTTACTCCCAAATTTAAACAAATTTTACTCTCAAATTTCACTTACAACAAGGGTGTTTAATAAATTTTGATAATAGGGAACTTAAATAATTTTTTCAAGCAAAAAAAATAAATAGATATCTTTTTATGAAATTAAAATTAAACTTTAATAAAATAAAATAAGGTAGGTAGGTTAGTGGGCCAACTCGACCCACCACAGGTTCAACCTGCATGAGTCGAATTTAAATGAGCCAGATTGAAATCTGACCCGCATAAAAATATATAATTTTTTCAAATCCAATCGGCCCAAACTCGTGGTAAGAATTGATCCGCGGATTGTGAGCCATTTTGACAGCTATATTGTATATCAACAAATTTATAGAAATAATGTAATAAACAAATAACATTTTAACACATATAAATCTTTTACATTTATTTAATACCATCTTTTTTTATTTTTTATTTTTTTTCTAAAAAATAAAAATGTATACTTTTATAATTATTTTACCTTTTTATTTTGTATTAAATAAATATAAAAATGTGCTATCATCTCATAAAAAATAACAATAAGATAAAGGTATTGATATTATTTGCTAAAAACAAATATATTTTATTTTATTTTATTTTATTTTGAATCATGGATACCGAGCATCTCCCTACGGATTCATCTGTACCTATGTCAACTTTGCATCCGAGGCAATGACAAATCTAAAAGGAAAATGATATTTTAACATCATTTTTTGACACCATTTTGACATTGCATACGTGTCAAAATGTGATTGGACGATTTCAAATTAAAAAAGATGAGGCAGGGATATATTTGGAAGAGAAAAATCAAAGTTTATTTTTTTAATTTAAAATCGTCCAAACACATTTTGACATGTGTGCAGTGTCAAAATGGTGTAAAAAAAGGGTGTTAAAATATCATTTTCCAATCTAAAAGTATGACTATTGACATGATAATGTTAGTAGTGGTCCTAGGTACACATGTGTAGTACTATCTAAGCGTACGCTAAGTTTACTAAATAAAATTTATATATATTAATTATTTGTAGTGCCGCTCAGTTGAGGTTACGTACTTTATAATTAATGTATCTATTCAATAGGGTAATTAAAATATTAGTTATATTTAGCGTCAGTTAGGTGAGGTTTAGGTGAATGGAATTAATATTAATTTAATATAGCATTAGTTTGGCATATACTAATATGTTTTAATAAGTTTTGAGTTAAATATGTTTTTAGTCTCTATACTTTGGGGTGATTTTGGTTTTAGTCCCTCTTTCAATAAGGTACAATTTAATCTTTCAACTTTAAAAAACTCTGATTTTGGTTCTTTTTACCAAATTTTTTTAACTTTATTTACTGTTTCAAACGCGTTTCTCAGTTAAGATTGAAGCAAAAATGTGTCAAACAGTTTAAACAATTCAAATGCTATAATGAAACGTTCTTAAAACAGCAAATAAGGTTAACAAAATTTGGTAAAAAAGACTAAAACCAGTTTCTAAGGTTGAAGGACTAAATTGTACCTTAGTTTGAAAGAAGGACTAAAACCAAAATCACTCTAAAGTATAAGGACTAAAAACATATTTAATCCATAAGTTTTTCTAAAAATTTATTTATTTTGTTAGCATCTTTTTAGTTTATATCTTTTTAAAAAGTTACTATTTGCGTTAAAAAAATCTTGTTTATCCTGATGTTATCTTAAAGACGAGGACACGTGTCATTTGTATTTATATTAAAGTTGAAAAACATAATTAATTTTAACCTTTCACAAACATAATTAAATTAGAAAAACAACAGGAAAAAGTTGTTTCAAGTATTCACAAATATACAAACAAAGATAATCAAATAAGGATAGTTATTTTTACCTTATTATTTACCGCCAAATAAGGATAGTTTTTTTTATCTTATTCTTTACAGACAATTTCTTTATTGTTGTGATTCTCATTTCCTTTATTTTTTACAAAGTTTCTCTTTTATCTATTTTTCTCTCACTAAACAATATAATTCGAATGTAAAAAATCATCACTAAAACTCACATTTCTTTATATCTTATTTTGCAAGTTGAAAAAATTATCACCAACCCTAAAAAAAATTTACTATCAACAAATATATTCTCATCTCTTAATTTTTCACAAAATTGTAAAATCCTAAAAAATCTATTATAAATCATTCTTGTCTCATAATTTACCATAATTACATTTTATTTACTGTGACCATGATTGAAACCAGATACAATTTGTTCTCATCTCTTCACCTTTCACAAAATCGTAAAATCCTAAACATATAATATAAGTTTACTCTATTCAAGATTCAAACTCACCAACTCCAAATTCAAACCAAACATATGACATTTATCTTGTCATTCACATACACAACTAATAATACAAACAACATCACACAAAGAATCAAATACATAACTTCTACTTATAACAAAGAGCACTAACCAACTGTGTTACGCCTTACTTTTTTAACTTATCATTAATTATTTTAATTAATGTCATCGATACCAATACCTCCATTTTCCCAGGTCTTACAAGTTGTAGCAAGTCTTAAAATTCGTAAACCAGTTATACCAACCAATTGTGTCATTAAATGTGTATTTAATGGCTAGTTAAACATAATTTGTGCAAAAAGATGTTGATAGGGGAGTCATTCAATTCAAACAACTCAAAATGGTCAAGATGATCTTAACTTGGTTTGATGATAATTGAAAGATTTTTTTTTATGATGTTGAATAATGTTCCTGACTGGATAAATAGGTTGTAAGTCTATGTTAAATTGTATGTATTACAAATCTATGTTGTTTGTTTGATGATATACACTTAAGAGTAAAACTGTAAACAACTAGTGCACTCTCTATTTTAATCGAGAAAATTATCTAATCGATTAAAACGATGTACAAATTTTAATCGATTAAGAAAATAATATAATGGATTAAAATTGTGTGATGCACTAGGAAGCTTAGCTAATTATTTTAATCCATTAAGGAAATAATCTAACCAATTAAAACTGATAGTAATGGGTCTTTTGTTATATATATATATGTGGTTAATTTCTTTTGTAGGCACGAAAATCATTCTTATTAGAGCTATCAATTGTTAAACAAGAATATTCTTTGAAAGGTCTTGGAATATTCTTGGAGAAGCAAACATCAATTGAGAAAATTCAAAGGTTCAAGTCTTAAAGAGTGAGAGAAAAGATCAAAGAAGGGTCTAAACTATGAGTTTTTTGTAATATCTCCACATAGGTGTATCAGGTTTTGTTTTTCTATAATTCTTTGTGAATTGTGATTACCTTTTTTATGTAGACAAGATTCCTAGAATGAGTGTTGTGTAGCTTCATCCTTAGGATTTTTTTTTTATTGAGAGATTTAGAGTATATAAGTGAATATTGTATTACGTAATATTGATCTTTATTATTTGTAAATTTCCTTATAACTCAGGTTATTAGAAGAAGACTGAATGTAAATTCTTAAAGAATTAATCAATATAAGTATTTGTATTGATTTCTTTCTTGTTCTTGTTTATTAATTTGTTAAATTTTTTAAATTTTTTAAAAGTCAAAATATTCATTGAAAACAATTTTATAGACAACAAAATTTTCAAAAAAGAGTAAAAATAGTTTTAAATCAATTCATGATCTTTTAGTTAAGATATATTGCTATCAAAATTTAAGAAAAAATTCAAATCAAAATTTTGTATAATGACTCATTAGTTTGAGAATCTTACCTATATCTCAAATCATAATTAAGAATAGATTTAAAAATTACTCAATTCCACATAACCTTACATTGTATTGTTTTCAAATATGTAAATATAATATAATATTCATCCTTAATTTTTTTTCCCTAATATTTATAAAAAGTATTTCACTCCAAACAAATAGCATAAGTGTGGGTACGTCAATTTTTGTTTAGGAGTACCCAAATAGTATATGTGATGCAACTGAGAAGCTATTCAGGTGTATAAGTTGAGAAATGCACATTTAAAGTAGATTTTTATTGTATGCCATCATTTAGATTCACAGGCATAATATTCAAGTGGAGTTATGTCTGCATATATTTTACATATATAGTTTAACGAGGAATGACATTTAATTAGATGGTATTGAGGGAACTATTAGTAATAATATGAAATTAATTATCATTATTTATAAAAACATTCAAAAGATAAATTTTAAATATAAGGCTTTATTTTTAATTTTTTTAGACTTTTTAAATTATTGAATTGCCGCCAATGTAATATATGTTATAATCTTTTGTTTAAAACGCACGGTTATTGTTATTTTCTTTAATGATTTTAGAAGGACCCAATTTACAAATTCCCAAATGAAATTTGTGATAGTTTATTCATACTTCATTTGAATGTCATCATTTGGTAGCATGTTTAAAAAATATTATGGTCTTGAGTAATATGAAATATTTGTATTAGTTGACATGTGTTAAGCTCTGTCTTTAATAGTTAATTGAATAATTTAAAATTATTAGCTTTTAATATGAAGATTAAAAACAAATTGAGTTCTCAATATTAAATTTATACTATAATTAAACCACCTAATTTTTTTAATCATTTAGTTTTATTATTTATTGTTTAAATTAAGTAAAATAATTTATTTTTCCGAATATTTATACTTAAAAATTTGAATTTAAATATTTTGTGTCTAATTTTAGTAATTACTATCACTTTATTTTATTTTATTTTAATTATTCATTTATTTGTAACTTGTTTATTACTTACTATAATTCAATTTTTTACTATATTTTAATCTTATTCTTTAGAGACAATTTCTTTCTTGTTTTGATTCTCGTTTCTTTTATCTTTTTACCAAGTTTCTTTTTAACTATTTTTCTCTCCCTAAACAATATATTTCGAATGTAAAAAATGTATTTCGAAAACTCACTTTTTTTCATGTTGAAAAAAATATCACCAACCCTAAANTTTTTTTACTATACTCATAATTCACCTTAATGACTTTTTATTTTCTTTACATATGTACATGTGATCAAATACCATAAATATTCTCATCTCTTCATCTTTTATAAAATCGTAAATCCCTAAAAAACCTATTATACATTTCATTCTTAAAATTGTCTCATAATTTACCATAATTACTTTATTATTTTCTGTAAATGTGTCCAAATACAATTTGTTATCATCTTTTCATTTTCCACAAAATCGTAAAACCCTAAACACATAAGAGACTTTTACTTTTACTCTGTTGAAGATTCAAACTCACCACCTCTAAGTTCCAAAACAAACATATTATTACATTTATCTTCTCATTCACATACACAACTAATAATACAAACAACATCACACAAAGAATCAATCACAAAACATTTACCTATAACAAAGAGCACTAACCAATTATGTTACATCTTACTTTTGTATAACTTATCATTTATTACTTTAATTAATGTCATCGATACCCATACCACCATTTTCTCAGGTCTTACAAGCTGTACCAGGTCTTAAAATTCGTAAACCAGTTATACCAACCAACTGTATCATTAAATCTGTATTTAATGGCTAGTTGAACATAATTTATGCAAAAAAATGTTGACAGGAAGCCATTCAATCCAAGCAACTCAAAATGGTCAAGATGGTCTTAACTTGGTTTGATGATAATTGAAAGATTGTTTTTTATGATGTTAAATAATGTTTCTCACTGGATAAATAGGTTGTAAGTTTATGTTAAATTGTATGTGTTACAAATCTATGTTGTTTGTTTGATGATATACACTTAAGAATAAAATTGTCCAAAACCAGTGTACTCTCTATTTTAATCAAGGAAATTATCTAATTAATTAAAACGATGTATAAATTTTAATCAATTAAGAAAATAATCTAATGGATTAAAATTATGTGATGCACTAGGAAGCTTAGCTCTTTATTTTAATCGATTGAAGAAACAATCTAATCAATTAAAACTGATAGTAATGTGTTTTTTGCTATATATATGTGATTAATTCCTTTTATAGGTGCGAAAACCATTCTTATAGCTATCAATTGTGAAACAAGAATATTCTTTGAGAGGTCTTGAAGTATTCTAGGAGAAGCAAACATCAATTGAGAAAATTCATAGGTTCAAGCCTTCAAGAATGAGAGAAAAAAATCAAGGAAGGGTCTAAATTATGAGTTTTTTTTGTAATATCTACACTAGCGGTGTATCAGGTTTTGTTTTTCTATAATTCTTTGTGAATTTTGACTACTTTATTTTATGTAGGCAAGGTTTCTAGAATGAGTGTTGTGTAGTCTCATCCTTAAGATATTTTTTTATTAAGAGATTTAGAATATATAGGTGAATCTTGTATTATGTAATCTTAATCCTTTGTTATTAGTAAATTATTTTTCTAACTCAAGTTATTAGAGAAGATTAGATGTAAATTTTTGAATAGTTGAATCAATATAAATATTTGTATTGATTTCTTACATTGTTCTTGTTTATTAATTTAATAAATTTTTTAAAAGTTAAAAGATTCACTGAAAACAATTTTATAGACTAGGAAATTTTCAAAAATGAATAAAAATAGTTTTAAATCTCATGATCTTTTGGTTAAGATATATTGCTATCACAATTTAAGAAAAAATTCAAAACAAAATTTATACTTAATATTTGAATTTAAATATTTGTATCAGATTTTAGTAATTACTATCACTTAAATTTATTTTATTTTAATTATTCGATTATTTTAACGTGTTTCTTTAATTACTTTAATTCAATTTTTTACCATATTTTTATCTTATTATTTAGAGACCATTTTTTTTTCTTGTTTTGATTCTGGTTTCCTTTATCTTTTTAGAAAGTTTCTTTTTTAACTATTTTTCCCTCCCTAAAGAATATAATTCAAATGTAAAAATTGTATTTCCAAAACTCACTTTTTTTTTGGCACGTTGAAAAAAATATCACCAATCCTAAAATTTTTTTACTATACTCATTATTCACCTTAATTACTTTTTATTTTCTGTACATATGTACATGTGATCAAATACAATAAATATTCTCATCTCTTCATCTTTTACAAAATTTTAAAACCCTAAAAAACCTATAAAATCTATTATACATTCATTCTTAAAGTTATCCCATAATTTACTATAATTACTTTTTTATTTCCTGTGAATGTGTCCAAACACAATCGGTTATCGTTTTTTCACCTTCTCCCAGATTGTAAAACCCTAAAAACATAACATACTTTTACTCTAATCAAGATTTAAACTCACTACCTCTAAGTTCAAAAACAAACATACTATAACATTTATCTTGTCATTGACATACACAACTAATAATACAAACAACATGAAACAAAAAAGCAAACACATAACTTTTTACCTATAACAAGCACTAACCAATTGTATTACATCTTACTTTTGTATAACTTATCATTTATTACTTTAATTAATGTCATCGATATTCATACCACCATTTTCCCAGGTCTTACAAGTTGTACCTAGTCTTAAAATTCGTAAACCAGTTATACTAGCCAACTGTGTCATTAAATGTGTATTTAATGACTAGTTGAACATAATTTGTGCAAAAAAATGTTGATAGGGGAGCCATTCAATCCAAGCAACTCAAAATGGTCAAGATGGTCTTAACTTGGTTTGATGATAATTGAATGATTTTTTTAATGATCTTGAATAATGTTCCTGACTGGATGAATAGGTTGTAAGTCTATGTTAAATTGTATGTGTTACAAATCTACATTGTTTGTTTGATGATATACACTTAAGAATAAAACTCTCTCTATTTTAATTGAGGAAATTATCTAATTGATTAAAAGGACATACAAATTTTAATTGATTAAGAAAATAATCTAATGGATTAAAATTGTGTGATGCACCAGAAAGCTTAGCTCTTTATTTTAATTGAATGAAGAAACAATCTAATCAATTAAAAGTGATAGCAATGTGTCTTTTGCTATATATATGTGGTTAATTCCTTTTGTAGGTAAGAGAAACATTCTTATAGATATCAATTGTAAAATAAGAATATTCTTTGAGAGGTCTTGGAGTATTCTTGGAGAAGCAAACATCAATTAAGAAAATTCATAGGTTCAAGCCTTGAAGAATGAGAGCAAAGATCAAGGAAGGGTCTAAATTATGAGTTTTTTTTGTAATATCTACACTAGGGGTGTATCAGGTTTTGTTTTTCTGTAATATTTTGTGAATTTTGACTACCTTATTTAACGTAGGCAAGGTTTTTAGAATGAGTGTTGTGTAGTCTCATCCTTAAGATTTTTTTTAAGGGATTTAGTGTATATAGGTGAATCTTGTATTATGTAATCTTAATCTTTTGTTATTAGTAAAATTTTTTTCTAACTCAAGTTATTAGAGAAAACTAGATGTAAATTTTTGAATAGTTGAATCAATATATATATATATATATATATATATATATATATATATATTTGTATTGATTTCTTTCATTGTTCTTGTTTATTAATTTAATAAATTTTTTAAAAGTTAAAAGATTCATTGAAAACAATTTTATAGACTAGAAAATTTTCAAAAAAGAATANAAATAGTTTTAAATCAATTCATGATCTTTTGGTTAAGATATATTGCTATCACAATTTAAGAAAAAATACAAAACAAAATTTTGTGTAATGACTTTCTTACCTATATCTCAAATCATAATTAAGAACAGATTTAAAAATTACTCAATTCCACATAACCTTACATTGTATTGTTTTCAAATATGTAAATATAATATAATATTCATCCTTAATTTTTTTTCCTAATATTTATAAAAAGTATTTCATTCCAAACAAGTGTGGGTACGTCAACTTTTGTTTATGTGTACACAATTAGTATATGTGATGCAACTGAGAAGCCATTCTTTTTAGGTGTATAAGGTGAGAAATGCACATGTGTGTCCATCCTTTTTATATAATATAATTAATGTATATGTGGAATGCATGTTTTTGTCATTAGTATGTTTGGAATGACATTCACCAAATGTATTCATGCATGGATTCAAGGTACTTTTTGCATGGAATAGTAATCCTATTCCTTTTGGTTCAATTGTAGAATTATTTTTTACCTCTTCATGATGATTTTGTATGTGATTTTGTTTGAATTTGGAATGCATGAAATAGACCTATATCTAAGGCATTTAAAGTAGATTTTATTGTATGCCATAATTTAGATCAATGACATAATATTCAAGTGGAGTTATCTCTGCATATATTTTACATATATATTTTACATATATTTTGAGGGGAATGAAATTATTTAGATGACATTGAAGAACTATTAGTTATAATATGAAATTGATTATTATAATTTACAAAATATTCAAAAAAATAAATTTTAAATATAAGGTTTTATTTGTTTAAGTCAATTTTAATTTTTCTGAATTTTTTTAAAATGATTTATTTTTCTGAATTAATTATTCTTAATATTGTAATTTAAATAGTTTATGTCAGATTTTAGTAATCACTATCACTTAATTTTATTTCATTTTGATTATTCATTTATTTGTAATTATTTTTTTAATTACTTTAATTCTATATTTTTACTATGAAAATACATATTTAACTTTAATTATTATATTGAAAATATTAGAATAAGTTTACGTAAAAAAAACAATAACTTTAATTCAATTTCTTTTATAATTTTTTTGTATATTATAATGCACATGAACACTCTTCTTCTATATACAGTACATATAATTAAAATTATATTTAATTTAATTCATAAATACGATATTTTTTATTAAAACTTATTGTATAATTAAAATTAGGCCTTTTTTTAGTAAAGTTATACATGAAATAAAACATGTGCATAAATAATATATTTATATTATTTAAGCAAATAAATACCAAAATTACTTTTATAAAATAAAATAAAATAATTTAAATATATCATGAATATTTTAAGGAATATTTTTTTATGAAAATGTTAATTTCATGCATTTAATAATACTACAATTACTTAAAATTCAATTTTTATCTGTTGTAGAAACATGTTTATTTCTGTTATTAAATTTTAAAGAATATTATCTTTTTGTAAATATTTTGACAAATGGATTTTTCTATAAAAAATAATTCCAAAATTTAATTTTGAAAATATAAACATCATAAGTCCTGTCGTGAGTACCTGTCAAATAAATTCTTTCCTTCAGTCAATCCTCCTTGGTATAGAGCGCCAAAATTACTATTTCCTAAACCCATTCTCTCTTAGCTCTCATAGTTTTTCTTTCTCCCCAGTTGAACTCATCATTACCATAAATATCTTTCATTTGATGGTTTCCTCATGCAAGTTATCCCTTCACCACCACTCAGAGTAAAAAGGGAACCATTTTGGTTTGGAGAAAGGAAAAGTTTTTCCTTTTTGCATTGCCTTTTCTGAGTGAAATGAATCCAGGGGCTCCCATTGCTTGCAGGACGCGTTACAAGAGGAGAAAGTTATTTCAGGATGCGTTAATAATGAGTCGGAGGAAGAAGAAGGCACGGGAAGATGCACGTGTGAAAATTAAACCTGTATCAGTCCCTTCGTCATCATCTTCTGCAGCTGTTTCAACTAACAGTGAAAGAGTATCTGAAAGTGATTCTCAGCGTTTGGGAGAGCATGAGAATGACCCAATTGAAATCAGTGATGGTGACGACGGTAGTGAGGCTGATGAGAGGTTGAGGGATTCTGAAAGCAATATATTTTGTGACGAAGTAGAAAAGAAGAGTGACGAGGATGAAGGGTGTATTGCGTGGGATGATAAAGTTGTGAACTTTGGCGATGATAACTGTGGTGTATCTGACAACCCCGTTGTATCGCCAGTTGATAATGATGATGAAGATGATCATGAATCTTCAACTGATAATGAGGATCATGAGACGAGCGATGAAGATTTTCAGGTTGTGGGTCATGATGGGTTTAAGACTGAAGGCTCGATCTGGGACGAGAGTGATGACGATGATGATCGTGGTGGTGATGATGTGAAGAGAGGTTACAGGAAGATAGTGAAGGATAGGGTGAAAAAGATGGAGAGTGATGCCGAAAGCAGTGAGATTCTTAAAAGGAAAGATAATGAACATGTAGATGAGGAGGAGCCATGGATTATGGCTGACTGTACTAGTGCGATCTCTAGTAAATCTGAGATTTATAAGAAAGAGGGACAACATGCAGAACATAAACATGAAGCAAAGAGAATGCAAAGTGTCATTGCTGATTCTGAATTATTTGGTGTCCACGGGGAGAATTCAGGTTGTTTTATATCTTCTGAAGCAGGGGAGCATATGAAGAAAAATGTTAAAGATGATCAAAGTGTGACATTGCAGAAACAGACAGGAGATTCAACTGTGGTGGAAAATAGTGCGAGAAATAAAAATATCGATTTTGACTCAGTGGATATTGATGATATTAAAAGAAAAAAGAATCAACAAAACAAAGGAACAGGTCTGAGAAGTGTTTCTTTTCGTCCCAAAAACCAAGAGAAGATAGGAGATTCCGCTAAAATTGTAAAAGAAAAGGACAAGGAAGGGGAACCTAAATATTGGTTTAATAGTAAAAACCAGAAGAAGGTCGGGGCAGTGGATGATGAAACTGGTGACGAAGAGTTGTATGAAGTACCAAGGATGCCATCCACATTGAAAAACAAATGTTATAAATTTTTTACTGAATGTTTTAAGGATGATTCAGATAAGTTGGATGAAAAGGATGATGTTGTTGTTGAGGGTCAGACTCAGGCAGAAAAACCTGTTGAAAAATCAGAGGAAGAGGAGTTAGATATGTTGTGGGCTGAAATGGATATGTTGCTTCGAGCGGAAGAAATTGGAACCCAGGTAAATCTCTTTTCCTTTCCTAGCTGAAAGATTAAACAAAAGTATATAAATGATTTTAAGAACCTAAATTTTAAGTTAGTATTTTTATATAAATTTGTGGTGCTTTAGAAAAATGCTAGTAGTGGGGTGATTGCATGTGATTTTGAATATTTGAGTTCGGTCTTGAATTCTTCATGAATTCATATATGTTCGAACAAAATGTTATTTATATGAGAGGAGAAGTGTGTTTGGATTGTGTATTTCTCACACTTCAATGCAAGTTGAACAAAATTTCACTCTCACATATAGCTTTCACGATCAATAATGCGAAGCAAACACACCCAAAGTTAGTTACTAACTTTGTATATTTTAATTTCAGGTTAATAATATGTCAAAGGAAGCAACAGAAAACGAAGAAGATCCAACCTTAAAGTGCAAGCATAAGACTACTTTTGATGAGCAGATTGGGATATATTGTATATGGTGTGGTTGGATCGAAACCGAAATCAAATATATCACGCCACCATTTGTAAGCACGGTTTGGATTTGACGATTATTATAGAAAAATAATTTCATTACATTTGAATGTTAAGTAGACTTTGTTATTGGCGCTTATGAACATAGGCAAAAAGGCTGATATGTGTCATTATCCGTTGAACTATGATGCAGCACTATCTTAAGTATTTATGAGTTTTTTCTTATTTGAAAAAGAGAAAACAGGGATTGAGTGCTGCTGAGGAAACCATAGGGCTTAAATAAGTTTTTGCTACTTTGTTTTTGTTCTGATATGATGTCATGCTTTATGAAATCTGTAGGTTGATAAAAATTACTGATGTAGGTGTAATTTTTTGGGTTGTGTTTAATACAGGTGGATTCTGAAAGATATGGTGGTGGAATGGTGTCATCCAGTGAAGGGAAAACCTCACTATTGGACGAGGCTCTGTTTGATGAGTCTGGTGATGACTCGGAGGCAATTTGGTCTCAGAATGAAGGCACTGTTTGGGACCTTATTCCTAACATTAAAAAGAGTTTGTATCCTCATCAGCAAGAAGGGTTTGAGTTTATTTGGAAAAACTTGGAACGAACTATTGACCTTGTCGAATTGAAATCGAAGAAGGTTAACCCTTGGAATGAAGGAGGCTGCATTATTTCTCATGCTCCTGGAACAGGAAAGACTAAGTTGACCATGGTTTTTCTTCAGTCCTATATGGAACTGTTTCCAAAGTGTCGGCCTATTATCATTGCTCCTTCGAGCATATTGCTTACCTGGGAAGACGAGCTAAGAAAGTGGAAACTAGGAATTCCATTCCATAACTTGAACAGTGGTGAATTATCAGGGAAAGAAGAATTCATCAATGAAGTTGATTGGTCTGGAAACCAGAGGCAGAATAAGGATGCCATTCGGATGGTGAAATTGTGTTCATGGTACAAAGAGAAGAGCATTCTACTAATCAGCTACAATTTGTATGAGAAGCTAGCAGGGGCCACATCTGGGGGAAAAGATAAGAATAATAAAAAGCTCGGGAAAAAGAAAGGTCCAAAGACAAGGGAGTACATTGAAAGTGGAATGGGAAAGGTTCTGCGTGACTATCCCCGTTTGCTAGTACTTGACGAAGGGCACACTCCTCGGAACCAGAATAGTTATATTTGGAATGTTCTTTCTGAAAGTAGAACTAAGAAGCGAATTCTTCTCTCAGGGACTCCTTTCCAGAACAACCTTTTGGAACTTTACAATATTTTGTGCTTAATGAAACCATCCTTTCCTGAGAGCATCCCACAAGAACTCAAGAAGTTTTGCCAAAGTAGACTAATGCAAGGAAGGAAAGCTTCCAAAGAAATGAGTTGGGAATCTGTTTCTTCTGGAAATCCAGCTGATGTAAAAATAAAGCAGCTAAAATTGCTGATGAACCCCTTTGTTCATGTTCACAAAGGTAGCATTCTTGAGAAGAACCTTCCCGGGTTGAGAGAATGTGTGCTGGTTCTGAAGCCAGAAATTTTGCAGCAAGAAACTCTAGAGAGCATTGAATGCACTCAAAACGTACTAAACTTTGAACACAAGTTAGCCTTGGTCTCAGTCCATCCATCACTTTTCCTCAGCTGCTCCTTGTCAAGAAAAGAAGAATCTATTATTGACAAGGATAGGTTGGAAAAAATTCGACTGAACCCTTATGCGGGGGTGAAAACCAAGTTTCTGATCGAGTTTATAAGACTATGTGATGCAGTAAATGAGAAAGTCCTTGTTTTCAGCCAATTCATTGATACTTTAAACTTAATCAAGGAGCAGCTAGCGTCAGCCTTGAATTGGAGTGTGGGGATGGAAGTGTTATATATGTATGGGAAGCTTGAGCAAAAGCAGAAACAGTCCCTGATTTATAGTTTCAATGATGCAAATAGCCGAGCAAAGGTGTTACTTGCTTCTATAAAAGCATCTTCTGAAGGCATTAACTTAATCGGAGCTTCAAGGGTGGTGCTTCTTGATGTTGTTTGGAATCCCTCAGTGGAAAGGCAGGCTATTTGTAGAGCATATAGACTTGGACAAAAGAAAGTTGTTTATACTTATCATCTTCTTGCCCAGGGCACCCCTGAATGCACCAAATACTGCAAACAAGCAGAAAAGAACCGTTTATCTGAACTGGTTTTCTCAAATAAAAATTCTGAAAGCGATAAGCTCAAGAGGAGTGGAGTAATGCTTGAGGATAGAGTTCTTGACGTCATGGTTGAGCATGAAAAACTCAAGGATATCATTGGTGACTGTCTAATTCAACCTAGGAAGACAGATTTGGAGATTTTGGGCCCTTAAGTTAGATACGATTCACTCATGTTTTTGATTTTGTTTGTCGCACAATTCATATCCAGAATCTTTTAGTTTGATGTTTGAATTTTTAACTTGTTCACTCTAGCTTTCTCCTTTCCTCTTTCGAAATGATTCCACAACAATCAAGAGATTAAATTTTCTATTCCTTCAACTTTTTTCTTTTATTTGTTTTTTTTTTTCTCAACTCGTTTCCTTTATTTTATTTTTCTCTTTAATTTATTTTCTTCTCACATCCTTCCCTTTAATTTCCTTTTCTCTTAACTTCTTCTATTTTATTTCTTTTCCTTCACTAATTTTCATTTCTATGTTTCTTTTTTTTTCATCTACATTATAATAATACTTATGAAACATTTTTTTATCTGTATACATTTGTTCTTTCTTTTCTTTCGTTTTTTCTTTTTAAGTCTTTTTTTTTTTCAATTTCCTCTACACTGTGAAACAAAAGCGTTATGTCATAAAAAAGGAATCTAAGTAAATATCTCAATTAATATTAAAAATAAGTTATTTATTCAAAGTTAATATATTAAATTTTATTAATTATTTAGTATGGATTTAGGGCTGTACCACCTCTAGTTGAAAACGTAATTTATTCTTCAATACTAAATTCCATTATTATTGTAGTGTATTTTCTTGAAATTAATTAAGAATAGCTAGTTTTTACCATTTTAAGTTATCAAGAACTTAATTAATTAAAATAATAACAATTTTATAATATTTGTAATCAAATGATTCTTAATATATTTGAGTTATACGGCATAGTATATTTGAGGTTGTACTGTTGGAAAATGTGTATTGCTAATGTGAATAATTTAATTATCTGTTAAGAATAATTTTCGTTTTCAAAAACAGTTAGAGTTTTTAAAGATAGAAAACGGGAATCAGATTAGATTATGAATTAATTTGTTATATTAAAAAAATAATGGGCGTTACTTTTAAAAAAATACGAACAACAAACTATGTGTTTTTGATTAATAATAATAATAATAATAATAATAATAATAATAATAATAATAATGATGATGATGATGATGATGATGATGATGATGATGATGATGATGATGATNAATAATGATGATGATGATGATGATGATGATGATGATGATGATGATGATGATGATGATGATGATGATGATGATGATGATGATGATGATGATGATGATGATAATATATAATTATGTTGTAATTCATTATTAAAATGTTATATTTATAATATGGCTACAGTAGAAAATTAATTTTAGAAATGTTTGAATTTATGTAGAAAATTATGTTTTGAAATTAAAATTTTGAATATATGGTTAAGTTTTGTGGCGTAATACATTGGAAGTTGCTATTTTTAAACAATATTATTATCCACTTAAATAATTCAACTCTATTAAAGATAACTATGACCTTAAAAACCTACTACAATTTAAAAGAAAAAAGGAAAATTTTAACAGATTTAAAGTTAATTAGTTTCTTACAATAAAAAATAATTACTACAGTAGGATATTCATTTTAAAATTGATAGTAATAACATATTATTTACTATTACTATTATTATTATTAATTACTATTATTATCAGTATTAATTAATATTATTATTAATTTTTAAAATATCATATTTATAATATATTTTATTAATGTTAAAACTATTTTAGTTTATGTATAAAAATATATTTATAATTAAAAAATTAGGAGGAGTTCTTATCAAGTTTTGTCATAATATATATCGGAGGTTGTTGTATTTTTACCATATATATTATTACGGAGAATAACTTCAGTTTTTTTATTTTCGGAAACAGTTATGGTTTTAAAAAACATAAAAATGGTAATAAATTAAAAAACTATTTGATTTTTTAAACTAGGAAACGATTATTATAGTAGTATATTGATTTAAAATAATATGAATAGATTTTTTTTGTTTAAAAAATAGTAACAGTACATTAATTATTAATCTATTTTAATTCATTTGTAAACAATTCCATGAGCCAAATGTAAAATTTAAAATTTATTTGTACAAAATTTATTTATTATAAACAATTTATTTAGAGTTATGAGTTAAAACTATTACAAATTTAAATTAGATTGAATTAAAAAAAATTATAAATTTCAAGAAAAACTAAAAACGGACTGAACCATTACGAATCTGAGGAATTGAATTCGTGTTGAGTTGAATTCACTCATCAATTCAGACATAATAAAAACCCAAAATACAAACAAACTTTCTTTAAATTTTGGGGGAGAGACTCACCTATTTAAATTTATTTTGGCATTACTTTTTTCTTATGTGAATGTGTATCTTAATCTTTGTGGTTGAGTTTGTTTATTGCTTCTTGTTATTGTGATTACTCTGCAACTGTTTCTTATGATTCTACTATCATGTTTCTTCCTGTTTTTGGCTGAATTATCTCTTATTTTGAATATTTTGATGTTTATGCTCCAATTTTTCAACTTCAATTGCAGAATATAGTTTTGTAACATGGACGAGTTGGATGGCTGACTGTAAGAGAGATTTTAGAGTTATTAAGTGGAATCTTTGTTATCAATTTTGTCAATTGCATAATTCATTTTGCTTGATAAAATATGCAAAATATTCATTTTGCATAATTCCTTACAAATTAAAATATACATTGCTAGTTGCATAATTGCTTGATAATTGATTTTGTCTACCATTAAATTGTTACATAATTCTGTCGATGTTTGGTTTTCAATTTTTGTATATGTTCTTTTGATGATTATGAATTTTTCTTCTTTTATTCACTTTATTATTCTGTGTATCAGGGAGTCCCAATGTGTTACAAGATTTAGAAACTCTTTTTGCTAAAAAACTCTTAAATAGTAAGACAAAACACGCCGACTTTGTCCTTATTCTTGAAAAAAGTTCTTGTAAATTGTTTGTATTTATTTTTCCTATGTATTATACTGCTCATATGTCCCTAGGCTGAGTGTGTTACAACTTCCAATCATGCAATTTCACTCAAATATTTGCCAAAAAAATTCTTTCCTTAAAATCTAAAGTTTCTTCTTCAAATGTTGTTAAGAAACTGGAATGACAAGTTGTTCTTTCTTTAAAATCTAAAGTTCCTTCTTCAAATGTTGTTAAGAAACTGGAATGACAAGCTGGTAGTTTGTCAAGAGTTTATAATATGATTTATGCAGATACAAAGTGAAACAAAATCAATTACAATAAAGTAGTTAATTTTGAGATTAGCTCCTAAACAAATTCCTTGATTTAAGGGATTGTGGGTTGACTTTCTTAATAATGATATTTACAACTCAAAACAAACACATACACATACAATCATACATGGATGGTTTATACTGAATTCAATAAAACAAATCCTTCCATCCATATAAAGTTGAGATAATCGATATGCTCCCCATAAAAGAAAAGTCGATTGTAAATGATTTTCCTTAAATTAATTCTCAATGTTTAGTAAATTCATCTTATGTAGTGTATTTTGTTGAATATGATCACTTATTCTAACCTTCTAATCCTCTTGGCATGAACAAAGGTTGTTTTAATGGACAAATCATGGATAAATATGTCTTGAAATACAAGTCAATATATGAGAGGATTGAATACCTTCTTGGACTTTGCATTCACTAATAGTGGTGTCAGGGAAAAGATAATATGTCCATGTCAGAAATGCAATTTTAAGAAATGGCAAAGTCGTGCAGAAGTATATGAACACTTAATTATTAAGAGTATACATCGTGGCTTCTACACGGGGAGAGAACAGTAAATGACGAAGCACCTCAAGTAATGGTCGAAGCTCCTCAAGTATGGCCGAAGAATATGTTGGAAGAGTTGAAACTAATGATAATATATGTGAAATGATTAATGATGTATTTTCACATTATTGGTCTAACAATAACAGATGATGACGAGATGAGTGTAGAGTCAAGCCATACTAGAAGTCATGATGGGACAAATCTTTTTGAATTAATGTAAGATGGACAACAAAGCTTATATGAAGGATGTGATAAATATTCAAAACTTTCTTTCTTTGGTGAAGTTGTATCACATCAAATGTCTATGTCGAATAAGTGACAAACTTAGGTTTGGATCCTTGCCCATCTAAATTCTTCGGAGTTAATACTCGTTCTCACAGTGGATCATTAACATCTTCTCATGTTAAAGAATTAAAAACTCAGGTTAATAAATATTATATGAAAATTTAATTGGTTTTTTACTTTTATGATTAATTTCTCAAGTACTATTTTTCTTACTTTTTAAATAATTTTTTCTATTACACGTATCTTCATTGACATCACAGGTCAATGAAATGAAGGCAATGATGACACTTTTGTTGTAAAATCATCAGGGTCCATTGCCTTCACAGTTTAACATGTTTCAACCATCACCGGTAATAATTGCTAAATTCATTTGTATGATTCTTTTTATTAAATATATTATCGACTAACTATTATGTTATATTATAGGTATATGATCAAGCGAGCATGCTAAACAATGAATATAATGAAGAAGAACAAAATTAGACATTATTAATGAACATCTTTCTTAGTCATATCTTTAGTATTTTTATTTAGTATTGAACATCTTTTTAATTTTTGTATATGAACAATGCAGTTGCATGAATCATATTAATATGTTGAACAATGTAGTTTATTTTATATATAATATTCAGTTTTAGTTCATATTATTTCATTGTTTGTTTGGTTAATAAAACTAATTTGATCATAATCCCATTTTATCATAATAAAAAACTAAAATAAAAAATTGTACACATTTTTGACGGTTTTAGAACCCTGGTTAGGTAAACCCCTACAAATAGGGGCAATTTTAGAAACCTTCGTTAGTATTGACGGTTTTAACAAACCCCGATTAGTTTCTGCGATTTCTACATGTTAGAAAAGCGATGCCTTATATCTCAAGCCAAGAGAGGGGTGAATTGGATTTTGCCTTAAAAAAATAATATTTTCAAAAGCTTTGCAAAATCTTCAGTTTTCTTGAAATCAATAAAGCAAGAATGATGAATCAACAATAAAAGAGAGAAAGGAGAGAAAGATCAACACATCAATGTATACTAGTTCGGACAAACCTACATCTAGTCTTCCTTCAACAACCTTAGTTGAAGGGATTCCATTATAATGATAGAGTTTACAAGAATACAGTGATATCTGATAACGATTGATTTTATCATTATTTGTGATGTAATTTTGATACCAAATCAACTCTCTTTGACATTGAAGCTTGCTTAAACTCTTGTTTTTAGTTAAAATTTGGGAATAAGTTAGTCAAGGTAATACTTAATGATTTTTATCACTAATTCTCTCAATTTTGTAGGTTATTGGTATGTTTTGGAAGAGGAGAAAAGTATCAAGGAGTTGGAACCCAGGAAGGACAACAAAAACATCATAATAGAAGGTTGTAGAAGGCTCAAGGACACTTGGTTGCCCTTTTCTGAGGCCCTGGGCGTTGGTTGTCATGCAATCACACCCGGTTTCCCTCTTTTGGGGCGTTGAGCGTTGGAGGTCACGCAACCACGCCTGGTTGCCCATTCAAGGGGCGCTAAGCGCCAATTACACCGTGGTCACGCCTGGGCGCCCTAGACAAGTCGCTAAGTGCCACTCTTCGTGCAGGCTCGCCTGGTTGCCCCTGCTAGGGCGCTGAGCGCTAATGACATTTGCTTATGTGGCACAACTGATCTATTTAAAGGCTTTTACGCACTATAGGGTGGATATCTTTTGACGACTGAAGCACATAAACCCTATTTACGACCCTTTGGAGGAAGATTAGGCATGCGAGAGCTTTCCTTTTTTCTTTCTAGGGTTTCCATCTCATTTACATTCTTCCATTGTAACCAAGGTTCTCCATGACAATGGAGAGCTAAATTCATTTGTTATTGGGAAAAGATGTAACCTTTGAACTTCATGTATTTAAACATGTTTTGAATATCTTATGCTTCTTCAATTGAATGTTAGTGATTTTCTCCTATTCTTTTAATGCTTATTATGTTTTTGGCCATTCGTAGCTTAATGATTGGATTCTTTGTTATTGGGAAATAACTTATGAACCATGATCTGGAGGATTTTATCTAAAGGAAATATTATCTAGGGATAGAAATAGGTCGTTTAGTTGTCTTAAACTTCTTTTCTAAATGCGAAATTGGTTATTATGGTTTCAAGGGATTGATGTCTAATAATCAAGATTGGGCTTTTTACACTGAGAAATTGGGTTCTAAGTAATTTTGTAAGTGACATTAGCATTTCAATGAAGAAGATAAGTTTTAATATGCATGAAAGTGAAGTAGGTGAAATCTAACCCCAACAACATCATCATCTCATATCATCTTAATATCCATCATTCATTCTTGTTTTAGCTTCAAAAGATCAATTTACATTCAAGTAATTATGTTTACTTTTATCGCAATTAAATTTCATTCAATGGAATCGTTCTTTAGTCTTAATTAGTTAAGTTATTATACGGTTGTTGGTGTCACGAGTCTTTTGGGAAACGATACTTGGTCTTAGCATTTTATATTACTTGATATGATTCAGTACACTTGCCGAATCCTTAACAATATCCCCTCTCAATGCACTCTCCGACCCACTCAATATCACTTATAGCAATACAAGATGTGAACACCCTCACAATCTTACTAACCAGAGAACACTCACAGCTCTCTAAACCTTGAGAATAATCTCAGCTCTCAATGAGAACAATCCCGACTCTCAATGAGAACAATCACAGTTCTCTCCCCCTGGCACAACCGCACAGGAACTTAATCCACTGATTGAAAATGATGAATCTGATCTTCACAACAAACACTTCATTAGTGCATATATGATCATAACTCTTTAAGCTCACTTTCTCGATAGAATCTTGATGTATAAACCCAAATTTGATCCTTGATTCTTTAAGATAGTTCTTGGACACTCTTGTAATCAAAACTCAACCAAAATGCTAGTCATGAAATTGAATGTACAAAAGATTAGTTTGAAATATCGCGCAAGACTGTTATTTATAGGATTTTTGAATCCTGACGTAGTTTAATCGATTATGAAATTAATGTAATCTTTTAAGCTTTTCCTTTTGCTTTAATAGATTTGCCTCTATTTAGATTTAACAGATTATATAACGCATGCAATCGATTATACAATTTATACAAGCCAACAACCAATTCATATGACCGTTATAAACAATTAAGGCTTTAAAAGAAATTGATTTTGACAAGAGAAACATATTTAACCAATTATGAAACTTATGTAATCGGTTATGTTCAACACTTAAGCAAATTTTTAAATTAATTTCCATTCCAAACATATCAATGCACTTATCAAACACATATTGGCATAACAACGTGTTTTAATCCATTATATAACTAATATAATTGATTACTACATAGTTGTTTCCCCCTATTAAGCATATAAGTATTCTAAAGAAATCTAACAGATTATTTACGATGCTTAATCAATTATTTCTTCCAGAAATGAAATGTTATTCATTAACAACTAATGAAAACATATATCAAGCATCTCAAGCTCAAACACAATAAGGATAAAACAATTGTTATGCCATTTGTTGTGCAAGAAACCATAAAACCATTTTCTTGTTCATCTTAAAAAACATTGGTATGTAGGGTAGATATGACTCCCCCTATCAACACTACAAACCCCGATTAGTTCCCCCAGTTTCAACATAACCTCTGCAAATAATCGTGGTTTCTGAGGAAACCCCATTGATACTGGTGGTTTTCTCAAAACCCATGGAAATTTTGGAGGTTTATAAAAAACCCGCCGATAATTACTTAGTGACGCAACTTTTCTCAAAGGTTTTCTCAGCCGCGTGTAATGTACTTCTTGTTGGGAAACAGGTTGACTTCGTTTTTACACCAAGAGGGGGGGGGGGGGAATTGGTGCTTTCACAAATATAAAATCTTTTCACAATCTTGCAATCAAAGTATTAAACTTTTCACACTTTCTTGAAATGCAAGTAATGAAAAATTATATGCAGCGGAAAAACGTAGTTGACTGCGTAAAGATTAAAGTCGACTGCAAAGTAAAAGTGTAGGGATAGAGAAAATCAAACACTGAATTTTTATACTGGTTCGGCCAACAATGCCTACATCCAGTGTCCTTCCAACCCATGAAGCAAATGCACTATAATGGTTGCGATTTTTACAACAAGGAATTTATAGAAGACCTCCACGTCAAAAATATAAATCTCTTCTCTAACCCAAAACCAAAATATAGTTACAGAGCAAAACTAGACTTGCAGCAAGAACCCCTATTTTTCAATCTGCAACACCACTTTGAACAATCCTCAAAGTGAACAATCCCCTGTATCCAACAGGTACAAATACCAGCAGTCTTTACGGATGCCAAGCCAGAAAAACAATGCAGCAGTCTTCACAGGATGCCAAGCCTAAAACACGATCACACAGAAGCACCTTCCTTGTGCAGATACTGATCAATCTTTGTGTGCGCAGAAGAACCTCCCTTTGAATCTCTTTCAAGAAAGATCACCACCGTACTTTTGGAGAATTCTTGGAGCTCTTACAACAGAGAATTTGATCTGAAATAGAAATGAAATTGTCATTTTATCAAAAGTCTATTAACTTATCCGTGATCAGTCTATTTATAGATTTTTGTTATTCAGATAGACTCTTAGTCGATTATGCTACTAATTCAGTCGACTTAATTATGACAGTTATAATAAACAGTCAACCATGGAGCATACAGTCAACCAAAGGCAAAACACATTTAATATGGTTGACCAAGTCATCAATGCTCAACTAACTTTTAAAAATATAGCCGGTGGGGTGCAAGAGCATAATAGAATTTCAAACCAGATAACAGACACAGTCGAATGTGTGGCGCACATAGTCGACTTCAACTATGTAAAACATTTTGAAATTCTTTTCTTCTCAAAAATTCACAGAGCACTGATTCTCAAAGTCTGCACAAAGATTTTAGCATAGTCGAATCCATTAATAATGTAGTCGACTGCATTAGAACTTTGTCACACAGTTGTAAATTTATAAAAGTGCTTGTGGTTTTCAGTTTTAAAACATGTGTAGAAAAACATATGTAAAGATGCATTGCTCATTGCACATAAAACATGTGATCACGTTCCGCATATATATCAATCAATCAACATAGGAACACATAACACAATACATAATCATGTTCACAGATATAACAATCAATTTGCATATGAACATGTAATAACAGCAAACAACAGATGCATGTTATTAAGCAATGTGTTGTCATCATCAAAAACTAGATTGATATAGAAATTGTGTTGTCAACAATCTCCCCCTTTTTTGATGATGCACAACCATGATTAATAACCAACCATGTTTGCACAATCTAATACAAAACAGAGTAATGACAGATAAATCACAGTTCAAGTAACTCTGTATGTAAAATAGTCAAACAACAAAATATCAATCTTATGTTTTTGAAAGAAACGAAGATAACTTAAAGAAACACTTTTTAGTAAGAGCCTTAGATCGGCTAGACGATACCTTATGCCAAATGGTTTCTTTAATGCAATGTGAAAACTTCATAAACTACTTGGTATCTTAGTTAAATGCTCAAACAATCAAATCCTCCCTGAACAAGAGAAAATGTGAAAAACACTTTGTTGTTCTGAACACACATTAAATGCCATTAATGTACAACGTTTAAAAACAACAAAATTGATAAAAACAAGGACACATCAGCCTACATGCGTATCTACTTTTCTTTGTGCAGATTACCTATGTCAGGTATTCACCTTCTCCATCCTATACAAATCAGAAGTGGATGTTAAAGTCAAAGAAGAAATGCGTGTGAGTAGTAAACGCTGTAGTAGTTGATGACTTCTTAAGATTTGAAGCCTTTTGTAAACTATGTAAAAGGATAAAAAATGAAAAGAATGTGAAAATTATCTTTATCTGAAGTGATCATGGAGGAGAATTTGAAAATGATTTTTTTCAAAATTTTTGTGAAAACTCTGACATTAAACACAATTTCTCAACTCCATGGACTCTACAACAAAATGGAGTTGTTGAAAGGAAAAATAGATCTTTACAAGAAACGGCCAAAGCTATGCTAAACAATTTTAACTCAACCAAACACTTTTTGGTAGAAGCGGTTAACACTGCATGCTATCTTCAAAACAAAGTTTATGTCAGGCCAATCATCAACAAAACCCTATATGAATATTGGAATGATAAAAGGCCCAACATCTCTTACTTTTATTCCTTTGAATGTCAATGCTTCATACTAAATACTAAAAACAATTTAGGAAAATTTGACTCTAAGAGTGCTAAAAGAATCATAATTGACTATTCAAAAAATTCAAGAACTTTTAGAGTCTATAACTCTATAACTTTAAAATTTTCTTAATGAAAAAAAAAAATCAAAGTAAAAACATCAAATCATTCATATCTTATGATGTCAAATATCAAAGAGAAAAAACTTTTTAATGAAATTGAAATTTATATTTGACATATATTTATAATTCAAATGAAAATAATATAAAGGGTTAAATATGTTTTTAGTCCCTATACTTTGGAGCGATTTTGGTTTTAGTCTCTCTTTCAAACTAAGGTACAATTTAGTCCTTCAACTTTAGAAAACTCTGGTTTTAGTCCTTTTTACCAATTTTTTTTAACTTTATTTGTTGTTTCAAACGCGTTTCTCATTTAACATTGAAGCAAAAATGTGTCAAACAGTGTAAACAATCCAAATGCTATAATGAAACGTGCTTCAAACAACAAATAAAGTTAAAAAATTTGGTAAAAATGACTAAAACCAGAGTTTTTTAAAGTTGAAAGACTAAATTGTACCTTAGTTTGAAAGAGGAACTAAAACCAAAATCGCCCCAAAGTATAGGGACTAAAAACATATTTAACCCTAATATAAATTATGAATTTGCTTCAAAGATAAAAAAAAATGCAATTGAATTATTGATTAGGGATGTTTTAAGTTATTTTAAGAAGACGAATAGTGAATCTTGGAATTTTTTTTCTTTATTTTTTTATTCCTATATAATAATAATTTTGAGGTTTAAAATATATAAATAAATTCAAAATATTAAATGTGTATATTAAATAAAAGTGTTCTATTATATATTACTAATATAAAATAATGTAATTTTAAGAAAACGTAAAAATAAATATATTTTTAACATAAGAATAAAAATTAAATACTTCTTTTTTAATTGAGGGACTGTGTAGTTATTGTCAGAAAAGTTATTTTATCAAATGACAAATCATTTTAATTTAACAAAAGGTAATGTAGTCTTTTTAAAAAATAACTCGACTATATAGAAAAGTTATATTTATATAAAAAAATATACTCTGTTTCTTTTAGTTATTTTTAGTGTATTTTTCAGTTAGATAATCTTACTCTAATAAAAAAGAATGTTTTTTTATTTAATGAAATACCTAACTACACACGCTCCTTACTTAAGATCAAGGACACATCTTCTACAAATGGACACAGCAACAACATATATTTTCTGAAATCATTCTTATAAAATTTTAAATTATATTGTTTGTGTAAGGAAAAAATATAGATTTATACATGTGATAATATATATATATATATATATATATATATATATATATATATATATATATATATATATATATATATATATATATATATATATATATGGGTGTGTGTGTTTACGTTAATAGAAAATAATGAAAACTAAAATTATTTCACTACTAAAAAGTATTTTCCCTTTAAAAATAGATGGAAAGACAATATCTCATATGTCATAATATGTTGTTTTATTTGTCTAAGATATTTTCTAGAAAAATATTTTCATATCACAAAATATAAAGAATTGAGCATTATAATATAACTGTATTTGCCATATTTCTATTTTTATTTTCTTCCTTCGATATTTTAATCTTAATTAAAAAAAAAACAAAACAAAAAACAAAACAAAACCAGTAACTAGTTTATTCTATAATTGTGGATTGATGCATCCAAATCTAAACTTTTAAGTTAAATATAAGTTTTAATACCATTAGAAAACACAATTAAACATAAAACACGATCCAACAATAAAAGCTTATATAAAATATATAATATAATTATTTACAAAAGAAAATTTAAATTCAAATCTCTATTATTTTCTATATATTGTTTCTCTACCTATATCATCTTGTTTATATAAATCTTAAAATATCACGATACAACAATACATTTACAAATGTAAGGATAAAGTAATGAAATTATACATTTTAATTAACAAATTACAAAATTAACTTATAACATACCCCTGACCATGGTCAAATATTTATAAGAAGAGTTGATGTCATCCATGAAGATAGTCTAAACTTTACCTTTTGAATCACCTTTAAAGTCATCATAGAGCATAACTTGGAATAGTAAAAGTTTTTTTAGGCCATGTATTTTGGTCAAGTAGTGTAAGTTTCTTTAGGTCGTATATTTCGACCAAATAGGTAAGTTTGTTTAAGACTTGTATTAAGACCTAATTAATATAAGATTTTTTCTTAAACTAGACATCCAAACCATGTGGAAAGTATGAATCATGTGTCATGCTTCCATAGAGAGGATTTAGCTTTAGTAGTGTATGAAACTCTAGGAATTGAGATGATTGTGCTTTATGAGTGGCCACATGTCCTCTCATGTCCTCTCCTCATTAGAGAGAATTTGTTGATACTTGTCCAATCCTTAAAAGGCCTCATTTTTTTGTCAATAAGTAGAAGGATGAGAGATCATGCTTATAAGGTTTTTAGGAGACACCCTTGCCTATATATAGAGGTGTCTCCTCTCTTGTAATCATCTTTGATGTTGAATAAAGTTATGCTACCCATTTTTGGCCATACTACTCATCTTAAGATCAAAACTAGAGTCACTCATAAGACCCCTCTAATCACCTTCTTTTTAGAATTGACCTAACCTCTCTTTGAGCCTTCAAAAACCACACCACCATTTAACCATCATATGACTGTGAGCTTTTAGCCTCACAAACACCATACTTTCTGCATTTCCAGCCACTATCCTTGATGATCCACCACATTTCCACACCATATATGTTCAAGCGACCATCTCCATAGCATCCTTCTAACTTTGGCCTAATTTAACCAAGGAAGTTGCTATCATTAACAAATTACAAAAACCTTTCAGAAGACTTGTACTAAGTATATTCTACCTTAAACTATAATATGATCTAACAAAATTATACATTCTAATTAACAAATTTCGAAAACCTTTCAGAAGAATTGTATTAAGTATATTCTACCTTAAACTATAATATGATCTAACGTACAAAATTTATATTTACAAACGAACCTAACAGAATAAATAAGAGTAAATTCATTACAACTTAAATATACACATGTCTCTATGTGTAAGAACTTTTCCTCATAATAAATAAGAGCAAATTCATTATAACTCAAATCTACAAATGTCACAATGTGTAAGAACATTTCCTCATCTCCCCGATTGATATAATAGTTTGTGTGACTTTTATCATCATTAAAGTTAGAGAATCTCTCTTCCAACATAGATGTTAATCCTTAATACCCAAAATCTAATAATAATTTAGAAGATTGATATGTTACTTTGTATGACTTTTATCATCATTAAAGTTAAAGAATCTCTCTTCCAACATAGATGTTAATCCTTAATACACAAAATCTAATAATAATTTACAAGTCATCCCAGATATGTAACAACAAATTCAAATGTTCAAATCTCAATAAGCCTATATATGGTTATAATCGTTTGTAGTCTTTAAACGTGAATGCAAAATTGATTTTTTTTTCTATCCTAAATTTTAATACATTTTAGTTTTTAAACTTAAAAATGGATGGATATTGTTCTTCTAACCTAATAAAATTAAATCTTTTTTTATGTGTCAAAGTTCCAAGTTAAGTTTGAATTGAAACAAGTCACACGGTGTAAACAATTCAAACACTAGCTTGAAGTAATATTTGATGCGTTAAAAAACTTTAATGCATACAGTTAGATTATGAGAATTATATCTATTCACTTGTAAAGTTTGAGTATCAAATTGCATCATAGTTTAAAACAATGATAAATTTCCTATTTTCCGTCAAAATTTAGAAGCTAAAATCATAAAACTAGCTAGCATGACAATAACAGCTGCTATTTAGAACTAAAATGCAATTCAGTGTTCGTAGAGCACTAGTGCTGCTCTAGATCACTATCCTTCTAAAGAATCACTAATTTGTGCAATTGACTACTTGGCTCAAAAGATGCCTTGGCAATATAATTGCTTAATATTTACTATACCATTACACATCGATAAAAAGGAATATAGACCCGTACTGAATTTGATTTCTATCCAAAATATCAGAGTCGAAGCCTAAACGGATGACGCAATTTATCTACATCGAGAAAAAAAATGGCAGATATTTCGGGTATATGTATACGTATTTATGTAGGCATATTGTACTCATAGGTGTAAAATATGGGTACAGCATTAATATTTAAAACCTTACAAATTTTGGAGTCATGACTTTATATGAGAAGAGAATGATGGATAAAATCAAGGATGGGTAGGAGAGTTAGTAGAAAATTTTCGTCCAAGCTCAACATTACTTATTACCAGTGTCTTTCTCTATGCACTAGCTTTTGAGAACCTTGTAGAATGACCTACAATGTCACCCTCCTAATTATGAATTTATTAATTACTACATTAATTAAATGAGACTTAAGAACAATAGCATTCATCTGCAAATAGGATATACAATCAAGGTCAATTTCCATCCTGCTATCCAGCAACATCAATTGCAGCTTACTAAACTATCATTATAACCAAAAGGATAAAAATTCTGCATGTCGGATTGAAAGAGTTATGAAAAGGACAAAACTAAGAGAATTTGCCGAGGTACTTTTATTGTGTTTCTCCAATTAAAATTAAAGTTTCACCTCAGTAAATCCTTAATACAAACCTCTATTATGGATATTGCAATGTCAATCTCCAATTCTGATTGGACAACACTACCATAAACACGTAAGAACTTGCATTGAAGTTTTTCCCTTAATAAAATCCATAAAAAATAGTATTGTTCTTCTAGTAATAGTTGATCTTACACATTCTTCAGGTGCTAGTATACCATTGCTGGATTCCTATACCTGAGAGGGAACATGTATTTTCAAAAGTGACAACTGCAGCATTAAAATCAAGAATCCAACTCCTTCTTTCAAGTAGCTTAAAGAACACTATATTAGTCCACATTTGGGTGAGACCCTCTCATATCATTAATTAACCGTAAAAGCACTTGCACAGCATCATCATTAGGTTCCTGTATCATAGTTTCACTGTCCTGAATCTACTAAACATTCAAAGTTCAAACCTTTACAGCAAAACTACTTTCAATATTCCATTAAAAGGATTATAAATAGCGCATTCATCAATCATTGCACTTAAAATAACAAACTATCTATCTAATTAACCAAAAATGGCTACCTTGAGGTTGCTCCCCATAATTAAGGGCCTTTTGTATCTGACCTGCCACTTCATTCGTACTCTTAAGTAATAATCAAACGTTTATGTCAAGACTTATGGTGTGCTTGTTTCAACACAAATTTGTAGAAATAATTACTCCAAAATAAGCTAAACCAAATATACATTAGCCACTACATGAGTGTCTCCACTATTTCCAATGTAATCTTCCAAAATTAATTTGAAATAAAGATTTTATGTTAAGAACCTGTTTGGATGTTTCTCTTAACTGCACTTAGGATTTCAATACACTCTCAAATGTGTGTGTGTGTTGCACTGCTTCTCTCTCGCAAGTAGCACCAATGATTTCCACATGGTTAGAGTTAATTCGTTTTCCACACAAGACTACATAGGACTATATATTGTCCCTCTTCCCATTTCACAGGTCCCCAACACACTTGCTTGATCAACCACACTCACAATCCCTTGCAAACAGACAAAACCCTGAAACCACAATTCTCTCGAGAAAGAAAAATTCTAAGAATCCCATTTTCATTTTTCTACCGAATCGAAATGTTAAGGGAAACCAAAAATCAAAACAACGTCACAAGGGAAACCAAAGCAAATACCTTAATGTCATAACAATGCTACTCATCATGATCATAACAAAACACACGATCGCAAACAGTAATCAATAACATGCCAATTACTGGCACTATAAAACACTCAAAATATAACAATAATAATTGGTTCAACGAGTTCTTTTCGGCTCTGTTCTTACATTATTGAGAAGGACGGAGAAAAAAAAAAGGGCGAAGTTTGGAAGGAGGAGGCTTAGGAAGTGTCCCAGGGCTTAGGTTCGGGAAGGGCAACGACCATACCTTGGAGGTTGTGGTCGAGGAGGACCTGGCATCCGAGCCTGGAGTGTTTGTTGAGGACCCTGGCTCGGGAATTCCGAACGAGGACGTATTCCTCGTCGTAGGAGCGAGGGGGAAGCTTGTCGAGCCATTCTTGGGCGATGTTGACCTCGCAGTGGGCGGAGCAGGCGTCGATCTCTTCCAGGCGGTGGGAATCCGGGTCGATCAGGCCCGTGTTGATTAGGGCCTTCAGGAGTGTGTGGCCCGCCAGGCCCACTACCTCGTGTTTCTTGCCCTCGAAGTCTATCGCCGAGAGCCTCACGATGCGGTCCGAGACCTTCTTCGAGGAGGACGAGGTGGCGGTGGAGCGCGAGATTAGCGATTTCGAAAAGAAGGAAAGGGAGGGTAGGCGTTGCACTTGAGAGGACAGCCGCTGCAGATTCGCCACTGCCATTGTTGGTTTTTGGATCGAAGAATGGAACACAGGAGCGGGGGAGGGAAGAAAGGGAATGGGGATGCTTGTTGTTCTGGGCCTCTCACTGTTGACTCAGAATGAATTTATGTTGGGCTGGCCTTTGCCTTATGGGCCCAATTCAACCGATCTAAAGCTCTTACTGCATTCTTATCATTACTAACTACACTCCATATTAATGGAAAATAACTAAAATACATTCTCTTACTACATTACACCACCGTTTCGCTGTTGCACCATTGCCGCTTCGAAGGAAGAAGAGAGAAAGAATGCTATGTGGAAAAAGGCTTATTCTGAAAACTTTCTTTCCGAAAGGTATTATATAGGTTATGGAAAGTTTATTCCAGAAATTTGATTTTGAAAAACTTATCTAGAATACATTTTATACGATTCAAAAATCTCACTATGAAAATCCTATTCTGGAAATCCCATCTCAGAAAAAACAAAATATTCTGGAATAAGTAACCTAAAATTCACTTTTACAAGCTGTAAAATGACCATTTTGAAAATCACTTTTGCCATCTTTCTGACTTTAATGCTCAAGTGAAAGAACCCCTATCCACACGTTGGTGATTATGATACATCTACTTTTACCAACCCAGAGTTTCTCCTTTCATATAAAAAGCAACCATATTTAAACGGGAATCCCACGAAACATGGTCTAAAGGGTGGTGGAAACAAGTGGGAATGGTAGATGTAACTATGGTGAAAACTTTTTAAAACATGGTGGAAACAGGTGGGAGAACAGTGGAGTCGAGTCCTAATGACTGGGAATAGTGGCGTGAAGGCCGATAGATATAGATAAAAGGATGTTGGGTGAGTCTAAAGATGGTTATGTTGAGTGGAGAAATTGGACAATAGGGTAGTGATAGATATCCATGCCAATGTGTAAAGCGACATAACGAGCTTCATTTTGGCATTGATATTGTCCAATTGAGTTTCGAGGGAGGTCAATTTTCTAGAATGGTTTGGAGGGCTTTCTCCATACTTTTTGTTTGGTCAATTAAAGCACCAATTGATATAAGACGTGAAAGAAATGTTGGATTATTGGGCTCCCTTCTTATGTGGAGAATAGATCAAAATAGTATGGTCTATTATGTCTCATTAGGTTAAAATGAGATGGGTCAGATTAGTAAAGCACAAGAGAGTCATTTGAAGATAGACAATAGCCAAGTCAGAGAAAAAGAAAGAGAGAAAGTCATTCCCGCATAACCCTAAACCTGCACTGGTGTTTTCGTCGCTGTGAAGTCGTTCACCGTTGGATCGAGCTGATGTTTGGACAGTAGGTTCCAGACATATGGTTCTTCATTCTGACCGTTCGGATCTTCAATCGGAGGTCTATATTGGGAGAAATCGGTCCCGAACCAGCAGCCCTATTTTGGAGAATTTTCATCTTCTTTGTTCTCATTNGTAAGCATTTGTGCTTAGTTAATTTGGCTTATTGAAAATACCTTTTGGTATTATTATTGGAGACTCTTTTGTACCCTATTATTGATCATAGTGGATTTTTCTTTGGTCTGGACGACTCNTGGTTTTTATCCTTGCATTAAGGGGTTTTCCACATTAAAAATTGTTGGTGTCTCTTTGTGTTTGGGATTCTATTTTTGTTCTATTTGTTTGGTGCTCCTCGTAGATTCTCGCAAGAAGGGGGATTGAATTTCCGCTGCATTATTACTCCTTGATAAGTTGTTATTTGTTTTGGCCCTTTCCCCATTAGAGTGGTATCAGAGCTCTTTGGTTAAGGGACTGTTTAATTTGCATGAATGATGGAGGCACATACAAAATTGATTCCGTTGAATGGAGAAAATTATCACTTATGGAAAGGCAAGATGAAGGACTTGCTATTTGTGAAAAATTTGCATCTTCCTTTTTTTGCTTCCAATAAGCCAAAATCCAAGTCAGATGAAGAATGGGATTTTGAACATCAACAAGTATGTGGATTTATCAGGTAGTTTGTTGATGACAATGTCTATAATTTTGTTGCTAATGAGACACATGCGAGAACCCTATGGGATAAGCTTGAGTCCTTGTATGCCTCTAAGTCAGGGACTAATAAATTGTACTTGCTGAAAAATTTTGTGGAGTTGAAGTACAAGGAAGGAACTCCTGTTTCAAATCACTTGAGTGAATTTCAAGGACGCTATGATCAATTAGTAGAAGTGGGTATAAAATTTGATGATGATTTATTGGGCTTATTCCTATTAAAATCTTTACCTGATTCGTGGGAGACATTTCGAGTTTCCATGATAAGTGCTACCCCTAATGGTGATATTTCTTTGCAAATGGCAAAGAGTGGTGCTCTTAATGAGGAGATGAGAAGGAAGACGCAGGGCACTTCATCTCATTCATAAGTGCCTATTACAGAGAATAGGGGGAGGAGCAAAAAGAAATAACAAAACAGTGGTAGAGATAAAAGCAGGAGCAAGTCCAGATCTCGATACAAGAATGTGGAGTGTCACTATTGTCACAAAACAGGGCATATAAAGAAGAAATATTTTTTGTGGAAGAAAGAGAGAAAAGACAAAAAGGGTAAGTAGAGAGAAAAAGATAATTATGATGGTGATCGTGTTACTACTACTACATGTGGTGACCTTGTTTGTCTTCGTGATTATGACACTATTAATTTTGTATCTGATGAGAGCATGTGGATAATTGATAGTGGTGCTACACTGCATGTTACATCTAGGAAGGAGTTATTCATATCTTATACACCTGGTGATTTTGGAGTATTGAAGATGGGTAATGATGGGGTGTCTAAGGTTATTGGTGTTGGTGATGTTCACTTGCAAACCAACATGGGGATGCAATTGTTGCTTAGAGGAGTTAAACATGCTCCAGATGTTCGCTTTAACTTAATTTCTGTGCAGGTACTTGATGATGGTGGATTTGATAACCACTTTGGTTCTGGAAAGTGGAAACTCACCAAAGGTAACTTGATTGTGGCTAAAGGGGAGAAAAACTCTAAGCTTTACTGGACAAAAGCTTTGATTGCTAAAGATAGTGTGAATGTCGTGTATATGGAGTCATCTTTGTGGCATAGAAGGCTTGGGCATATCAGTGAAAAGGGACTTAATTGCTTAGCTAAAAAGGATGTTCTCTCAGGATTGAAGAATGTAGAGTTGGAGAAATGTTCTCACTACATGGCTGGTAAACAAACCAGAGTATCCTTCAAGAAGCATCCTCCCTCCAGGAAGTCAGAGTTGCTTGAACTGGTGAATTCTGATGTTTGTGGCCTGTTGAAGGTAAAGTCTTTTAGTGGTGCACTTTACTTTGTTACTTTTATTGATGATTGTTCCAGGAAGCTTTGGGTTTATGCACTACAGAGAAATGACCAAGTGTTGGACAAGTTTAAAGAATTTCATGCTTTGGTTGAGAGGCAGTCAGGAAAGAAGCTGAAGCGCATTCGTACTGAAAATGGTGGTGAATATTGTGGACCATTTGATGCTTACTGTAGACAGTATGGTATTGCACATGAGAAGACTCCTCCCAAAACTCCTTAGCTGAATGGTTTAGCGGAGAGGATGAGCAAGACATTGATTGAAAGAGTTAGGTGTATGCTTTCTGAAGCAAAATTGCCTAAGCATTTCTGGGGCGAGGCATTGTTTACAACAGTGCATGTTATTAGTCTAAGTCCTACAGTTGCTTTGAACTCTAAGGTGCTAGACAAGATTTGGTTTGGCAAGAATGTTACTTATGATCACTTGCGTATCTTCGGTTGTAAAACATTTGCTCATGTTCCGAAGGATGAAAGATCCAACTTGGATGTGAAGACAAGGCAATGCATCTTCATTGGTTTTGGTCAGGATGAATTTGGCTACAAGTTGTATGACCCCGTTGAAAAGAAAGTTGTTAGAAGCCATGATGTGTAATTCATAGTAGATCAAACTATTGAAGATATTGATAAGGTGGAGAAGTCTACTCCTAAGGAAGATGGTAATGTGGCTGATGTTGATCCAATTCGATTGTCTATTAATGATTTGGATATTGATGTTCATGATGATGAACAACATGGTGATATTGATAATCAATAGGTTGGAGATAACTTGAATGTTCCTATTGATAATATTAATGAAGAGGAACATGATGAGAGTCTTGGTGATGTACTTGATCTACCTGCACCCAGAAGATCTGACAGGCCAAAACAACCTTCTAAGAAGTACTCTACCGATGAGTATGTAATGTTGACTGATGAGGGAGAACCTGAATGTTATGAGGAGGCCGTTGAAAGTGAAGAAAAGCAAAAATGGTTGGATGCAATGCAGGATGAGATGAAATATCTGCATGATAATCACACTTATGACTTGGTGAAGTTGCCAAAGGGTAAGAGAGCCTTAGAGAACATTTGGATCTTCAGGGTGAAGCAAGAGAGCAATTCTACATCTACCAGATATAAAGCCAGATTAATGGTGAAAGGCTTTAGACAAAGAAAGGGTGTTGACTGTAATGAGATTTTCTCACCTGTGGTGAGGATGACATCTATTCGAACTGTGTTAAGTTGAGCTACTACTCTTGATTTGGAGGTTGAGCAGATGGATGTTAAGACAACCTTCCTTCATGGTGATTTAGAGGAAGAGATTTACATGAAGCAACCAGATGGTTTTCTTGTTAAAGGCAAGGAAGACTATGTGTGTAGGCTACGAAAAAGCCTATATGGTTTAAAGCAGGCTCCGAGGCAGTGGTATAAGAAGTTTGATTTTGTTATGTGTGAGCAAGGCTACAAGAAGACTACTTCTGACCATTGTGTTTTTGTCAGGAAATTTTCTGAGAATGATTTCATTATACTGTTGTTATATGTTGATGACATGCTTATTGTTGGAAAAGATGTTTCCAAAATTGACAGGTTGAAGAAGCAACTGGGCGAGTCATTTGCCATGAAAGACACGGGAGGTACTAAGAAGATTCTTGGTATAAGTATCACTCGTGATAGAAAAGAGAAGAAACTTTGGCTATCACAGGAGCACTACATTCAGAAGGTGCTGCAAAGATTCCAAATGGAGAATGCTAAGGTTGTAAGTACTCCTCTTGCTACTCATTTTAAGTTGAGTGTTAAACATAGTCCTTCAAATAAAGTTGAGAAGATAGTTATGAGCAAAGCTCCATATGCTTCTGCAGTGGGTAGTTTGATGTATGCAATGGTATGTACAAGGCCTGATATTGCACATGCTGTTGGTACAGTTAACAGATTTCTGTCAAATCTAGGTAAAGAGCATTGGAATGCTGTGGAATGGATTTTGAGGTATCTTCGTGGTACTAGTGGTTTGAGGCTTTGTTTTGGAGGTGATAAGCCTACTTTGGTGGGTTACTCAGATTCAGATATGGTTGGAGACATTGATTCCAAAAAGTCCACTTCAGGCTATTTGATTCAGTTTGCAGGGGAGCCTTGGCTTGGCAATCAAAGTTGCAAAAGTGTGTGGCGTTGTCTACTACTGGGACAAAATTCATTGCACTTACTAAAGCATGCAAGGAATTGTTATGGGTGAAGAAATTCTTGCAGGAGCTTGGTTTTGTGCAAGATAAATACTTGTTGTGTTGTGACAGTCAAAGTGCTATTCATCTTGGTAAGAATCCAACTTTTCATTCTAAATCCAAACATATTGATGTGAGGTATCATTGGATACGTGATGTTTTGGATGCTAAATTGCTGGAACTAGCTAAAGTTCATACAGATGATAATGGTGCTGATATGATGACCAAGGCATTGCCAAGAGGAAAGTTTGAAGTTTGTTGTGAGATCGCCGGTTTGACGAATATCTCCACATAGTCGTGAGAGGGAGATTTGTTGGGTTATTGGGCTCCCTTCCTATGTGGAGAATAGGCCCAAATAGTATGGTCCATTATGTCTCATTAGGTTAAAATGAGATGGGTCAGATTAATAGAGCACAAGAGAGTAATTTGAAGAGAGACAAAAGCCAAGTGAGAGAAAAAGAAAGAGAGAAAGCCATTCCCGCATAACCCTAAACCTGCATTGGTGTTTTCGTCTCTGTGAAGTCGTTCACCGTTGGATCAAACTGAGTTTTGGACCGTAGGTTCCAGACATATGGTTCTTCATTCTGACCGTTTGGATCGTCAATCAAAGGTCCAGATTGGGAGAAATCGGTCCCGCACCAGAAGCCCTATTTTGGAGAATTTTCATCTTCTTTGTTCTCATTAGTAAGCATTTGTGCTTAGTTAATTTGGCTTATTGAAAATACCTTTTGGTATTATTATTGGAGACTCTTTTGTACCCTATTATTGATCATAGTGGATTTTTCTTTGGTCTGGACGACTCGTGGTTTTTATCCTTGCATTAAGGGGTTTTCCACGTTAAAAATTGATGGTGTCTCTTTGTGTTTGGGATTCTATTTTTGTTTTATTTGTATGGTGCTCCTCGTAGATTCTCGCAAGAAGGAAGATTGAATTTCCGCTGCATTATTACTCCTTAATAAGTTGTTATTTGTTTTGAGCCTTTCCCGTCAAGAAAAAGTAACTAAGAAAAGAAAAGACTACTAGACTCTACTCTTTTATTCAGAAAATTGGTTTTACAATGACCATAGTGACACACATCCCTTATAATAACATAAAGATTACGACATGACAGAGGATACATCTTGCAAATTAAGTCAAATGTAATCGAATACTAGATTTAATGATACTTGCAGTGGTCTCACATAGTTATGCTCACTATCATCTTAATTAAATATTTATATATAAACATGTTGCTCAAATTGTTTATTTATAAAATTAATTATGACATTTTTATAAGAGAAATTCTTTAGATAAGTTGTTTTTTTCGTGTATTTTATTAAAATAAATAACAAAGATGTTACAAATGTCACGTTTCAATTTCACGAGTTCAATAAATTTCGTAAGCTTTATAAATCTCTCTTGAGTATGTTTCATTCAGCAATGATAGCATGGTCGGCATTATTTCACTTGAAATTTCCCTAAATACCAATTTCCGTTTCATCAAGTAATAATGTTTTAAGAAAAAAGACAAGGGAGAGAAAAAAAAAATGTAGTTTTGACTTTAGATTCGCTGTTTTCCTGCTCATCCAAAACTCAGTGCAACAAGCCAACAACTCAACGTTGAGCATTTTAATCTAAGATGCTAAGAAACACGTGGATAATAGTCCACAAGAAAATGTGTGCATTGTTTAGAACACATACTTGGAAATGGCTCCAATTGATAATGATTTTACTACCTTCTCTTGACAGAAATTTCGTCGAAGATCCTAGAAAAAGAAGCTGTAGTCCACAGTGAAAAGAGACTGAGAAATAGTTGATACTTTTGTCCTGTAAAACTGATAGGTGAAAAATTGTACTTGGCCTCCTCCTTATACCTCTTTTACTGTAACTATAGTAAAACCAAGAAGTTTCTTCAGATTTCTGAAAGTCAGTACACAAAATTATGATGTAACAAGAAAAATTCAGAACCATCATTTCCTAAGAAAACACAAGTATTTCAAGCGAACTTAATGAGTGTTGGTTTATTGAGAATTGAGCATTGATTTTTAATGTTGAAAACATGACAACGTCAACTTACACACACAACACACCCCTATCGACCACATTAAATGAGAGTGTGAAGTTAGAAAGAATTGTCGTCCATATGATTTTGTACATTTATTGAAGATCTTTTCTTTGGAATCTGAAGGCACATCCAAAACAGAGAACCCTGGATGCACGTTGGGTAGTCGACATGTCTTTACATTGCTATGGCCATTCCAAATGATTTTTTGCATGGAAACACCACTTTTGCTTCGGCAAAAGGTCAAACCTTTCACTGTCCTTACTATGGCCAGGTTAACTAGGATATGGGCACTCTTGTAATTCTGGTTGGGTCTAGAATTCCACCATGAGTTAGCTAGCCACTGTGGGTAGCATTCTGTACCTCTTGATCATGCTCCTCTGTCTCACTGCACAATTTGCCACTCTATCTCTTATGGTCATTAATTCACCACAAACACAGTTATCTCTTTCCTTCCCCTCCATCTTTATCTTTTTTCCACAAACTCATTCATTTATCCCTTCATATATATATTCACCATCTTCACTCATATCCCCTTCATTGTTATTATTACAACACCAAAAGGCCACAATGGGAGACACCAAACTACCTGAAGTACTCTTGCTACTCTTCACCTTAATTCTTGCAGCTAAATTCACGCAAGGTCATAGTCATGTCACACTCTTCTACATCAATTTTTCATTTCTCATCACTCACTCACTCACCTGCTTTTTACCTCTCACCATGCTTTCTACTACATTCTCTATATTTTTATCTTGATTCTTCTGACTGTGGTACTTCTATTAATAGTTTTCTTCATGTAGAGTTCCTCAGGATTTTAAAGAAAATCACTTTTCTCACTGATGTTTTAATTCTTGCGTGTTTTGTATTCAACTTTGAAGAGTAATAACCAATCCAGGCTGACACAGTTTCTTCATGTTCATGAACTTTATTGCCACAAGTTTCTAGAGAATGTACTTTTTGGTGTATCCTAAATTTGTCACTACTGATTCAGGAATTAGAACAGGAGAGTTGTTACCTCAATCCTCTGAACCCCAAAGAGTGCCAAGTTTGGAGGTGAGCCAAACATGGATTACCCTTTTGAATTTCTTGGTTGATTTTCCATTTGCAGCTAAATTCTTGCATTGAATATGTGAAATCTTAGGATGGCAATGAGGCATGGAAAATGAGGATTTCTGGGAGACTGATGATTGGATCCACAACACCAACTTGTACGTACAATGAGTGTAGAGGTTGTAAGTATAAATGCAGAGCTGAGCAAGTTCCAGTAGAGGGAAATGACCCAATTAATAGCCCATACCACTACAGATGTGTTTGTCATAGATGATATATCATGTTCAATAATGTTGAATTATAGCACACTGCAACTTGAGTTGTAGTAGACATGAGTTTATCTCCTCTAAGTTACTGCTAAGACAAACTTCAATTCCTCATTACTTCCACAATCCTTCTTTCCATGTTTTCATTCCATTACTAATGAGAAGCTTCTGCTGTTTTTACTGTTCCCTTGGTTTTGACTTGTGAATGATTCTCCATATTAACCTGCCATTTTTGTTCCAAGTACTGTCTTAACTGATTTTTTGTTGTTGTTGTAGTTGAATACTATTCAACTAGAGTCATGGTACAGATATTAGAATCGTTGACGTGTCTCAATTGTCTTATTGAGCATTTAATGAATGCCATTTAATTTCACGCGTGCACAGCCAGAATTTGCGTTTTGGAGGGAAGGGAGAAAAACTTTAAGTGCAATCATGTTATAATCTATGTTGTGTCTTTGAATAAGTCTTAATACAATTGATTTTATTATTTTGGACAAAAGATAAAATTGTTTCAATTCGAAAAAATTTGATTTGTGTTTAAATATGTTACTTTAGAAGGAAGTTAACTGTTAAACTTGGTGTAAATTTTTTATCAACAGCAAAAATTGTTTCAATTTTCAAAATTAGTTTTTGTTCGAATGAAATTTTTAAAGTGAAACTAAAACTTGGGGTGTAACGTTTTATATTATGCAAAAGCTACCTAAATTGTTTCAATTCAAAATTCAGTTTTGATGGAAATCAAATTTCAAAATTAATTGTGAAAACGTGTTCAAATTTAAGTATGTGTTAAAAACAACATATAATTAAGAAAATTTATATTGTTTTAAAGTTTTAAGTTGAAAATAATCTTAATTCGTTATTGATCTATATGTCATTTCTGGATGAATCTTAATAAAATCAAATATTTAATGTGCAACTAAACCAATAATTTTGTTTTTCTATCTTAACATGATTACAAGAAACCAAACATCCAAGGAAAAGTAACTAGTTGTAACTGATAAAAAAAGATAACTATTTGTTTGCTGTTCTGACATGGAACAAGCACACTAGCATGGTTATGTAAGAACCATGTTATCAAAACTGAAAGGTCAAGTTTGAAACTATAATAAAGATTGTTTGGTTATCAGGCATTGCCACTGGGACAACATGGTCAGATAAATTATTATAGTGAAGCCTTTTCTAAGCTTATTTATGCCACGCCATTTAGTTTCCTGAGTAATCTTGTCACAGCTAGGAGACTTAAAATGCTGAAGGAAATGGCTACGTAACAAGAAGAAGCATATATAGTTTGTTAAGAACCATTTTAGCGAAAATTTGTTGACCACAAAGTGAGTATGTGTAGCGAATTTGAGATTCTGAAGATGAGCCATCGCTGCAAGTTGGCACATGAAAGTGGTCCCAAATATTAAGCATAAGCGACCAAGAACTCACATGGGTAATTTGTTTGAACTCTATTCAATTTCACAAAGTGGCAAAACTAAATTTCAAAAGAACTGAACATGCATATACGCAGGGAGGTCCCATATACTGCGTAAAGCAAGCTAGCCCCTGCGCACGTAATATGTTGTCATGTGCTTGGCTTCATCTTAGCAGTTAGTTACACAGAATCACAAGTACTTTCACAATCTTCATAATCAGTGTATTCAATCTAATCATTTCACTGCACATTCCTGATATAGATACACACGCCTTTTGCTTATTGCAGATATGCTTAAACAAATTGTGCAAATAACACCCATAATTTATAATCTTTTCATATATTTTAAGCTTACCATAAATGATATGGCCTTTTTCTATGTCAAATCTCAAGAACTTTGTTACAACTGTTACTTATGCAGAATACGACGGAACGCAATAAGTAATTTGTTACATGTTTGGTGTAATCTAAAAAAGGAAAACAAAAACATGAGACTACACAACATAGTGCATATATAGAACCCACAAGACTTACTTTTTAAGAAAACAGTTAATTTATATCAAGTTTAAGTGCAACATTCTGATGTTTATAGCTATATAAGAAAACACAATGTGAATGCTAACTGAGAGAAGGAAATGAACAATGAATTAGCTGATAGAATGGGATAAGGGGTCCTTATCATCAGCATCTGAATGTGGAAATCATCGGCGTGCAGAATAAAATTTCCTTGTACACGGTCGGTGAAATGTTATGCCAGCTACACTTATAAAACCTCACATGGTGTCTTGTCACACAGAAGTAGAATAATGGTGAGATTGTTATGTGTCACTTGAAGACACAGCCAAGGACAAGATACCTCCTATTATTTACACCTGATAGAAGAAGGAAATGTTAAAATTTTGGCTCTTTTCTTTGTCTCTATTTCGATCACGAGGATGAGAATGCTGGTTATGATGTAATATGCTAGGGACAATCCAAAAGGAATGGAAAATGGTGATTCATCAATTTATGTGAATGACTGGCTTAGTAGCATAAGTTTCTTATCGACCGAGTATGCTTTCAAATTGTGGTTCACCTTGAAACATGCAGATGTATACTTAGTAGTGTCATAGGCCAAGAAAACACTAATTCTATAGAAATTTAGTTGGATATGGTCTTGACGATCTTATGCAGTGATGCACGTGGCAATGAGGTGAGGGTTGTGCCCTCCTCACAGGAAAACAAAAAGAACATGATGCATGATGGTGCATAAACGTGTCGTGGTTAAAGTGGACAAGTTCAACCTTGTTGGTGCCATCTTTCAAGAAACTACGTACCTGTAGCAAAGCATGGCCATCTATCATAGCGCATGGACCATGCAAAGGAGGAAATTAATAAAACAACGTAGACACTTTCTTTGTCTTTTGTATTGCTTTGCATATGCTGAAATTGACCTCAATGGAATCCATGGAAAACCAAGAAACTTCTACATGTGAAGGTCAGAATTTTTGTTTTTGATTTTCATTTTATTTTACGTTTTATATTTTTTAAACTTTTTTCTGAAGAAGATTGTTTAAGTATATGTCTTAAAATGATGGACACTACATTTTATATGTTTACTCTGCATGTAAGTATATGCTTTTCGCTAAAAGATAAACATAGTTGTAATTTTACAAAAGAAAAAACATTCCTAAGAAAGGGCATAATGATCCAAGAAAAGAATAAGAGCACTCACGAAAGAAGTAACATAATTATAGGAAACACTATATATTTTTTATTTTAGGAAGGGTTATTTTTTGTTTTAAAAACTTAGACTAATTTCCGGCGGTTTATGTCTAATACCGCATATACCTTCTTCTTTTATTATTTTTTTAAACTTTCCGGCGGCTTGTAACCAAACCCGCCTCTAAAATATATATTTTTTATTTTTAGAATACTTAAACAATCGATATATCTCCTCCTTGTGCCTTCTTGGTATCCATCTAATTTAATTCTTTAAAAGTTTCTAAATTCTAACCTCGCTCTCCTCCTTCATCAAAATTTCCCCAATCCTTCCCCGCACCACAATCTTCTCCTAGCTTCATGTTTGTCTTGTCCTGCTAGACTTCATGTTCGTTTTCTGCTGCTTGGTTGAGCTTCAAGGTGGATGCGTGGAAGCATTTGTGGGTTGAGCAAGATTGTAGTGTTCTACGTGCTTTTACTGATCGTCAAGGTTACGACTGTGTACGATCTTGATTCTCTGATTTAGTTTTTCGAAGTCATCCACTATTACCACCTATGTATTTATAAATTATTTTAGAAATCTTTATAATTTTATATAATTTTCGTGTTTTTTAAAGTTAAACTTTAAAGAATATCATCCCACCTACATTTTTAAATAATCAATTGTTTAATATTGTATTATTATTATTTTTTTTAAGATAAAGCTTAAAGCAGATTTTATTAAAGTGTAATGCAAATTCTAGAAGAATGTAGAAGCACCTTAGAAAGTAGAATTCAAATGTAATACAAGTTCTAGAATGTTGTAGAAAAGCCTAAGATAGGAAGAAAAATCAAGAATAGTCTACATGTGTGAAAGTCTAGAACATCCCACATAAGTTATGGCTAGTATGTACTAGAATATTCTATGGGTCTATAAATTCCCATGAACTCTACCATTTCATGCATGTAGACAAGAAGCCAACATCTACAACAACTAAGACAACTACAACACTTCTTACAACTACTACTTCTACATCCTACTATCTCCACATTTTCTCTACCTTATCAACTACTCCTTTCACAACCTTTAAATACTAAAGTGGTACCAGAGCTACGTTCGGTCATTTACTGGGCGTAAATAAAATTTTCAACTACCTTAAACAAAACTATAACCCCATTTTGTACTACCTCCAAAATATTTTCTCAACTCATGACTACTACCAATCAAACATCATCACTTCCAGTACCTATTTTCAATGGAGAAAATTATGATTTCTGGAGTGTCAAAATGAAGACATTCTTCCGCTCTCAAGATATATGGGACATCATAGAAGAAGGATTCACTATTCCAGAAGACACCTCCACTCTTACTACAACTCAAAAGAAGGAGTTGAAGGAAAACAAACAGAAGGATTCAAGGGCTTTATTTATTCTTCAACAAGCAGTTGATGAAACAATTTTTCCAAGGATAATTGGTGCCACAAGTGCAAAACAAGCTTGGAATACAATACAAGAGGAGTTTCAAGGAAGTGACGAGGTACGCAATGTTAAACTTCATTCTCTAAGACGAGAGTTTGAATTATTAAGAATGAAAGAATCTGAGACCATCAAAGACTACTATTCTAGAATAAAAGAAATAGTTAGTCAGATGAGAGCCTATGGGNAAAATATTCTTGACAAAAAGATCATTGAGAAAATTTTAATTTCAATTCCCCAAAAATATGATGCAATCGCAACTNCGATTGAACAAACAAAAGATTTGGCTACATTGTCAATAACACAACTAATGGGCTCTCTTGAAGCTTATGAACAAAGATTGAAAAGGCATGAAGAAGACTGAGTTGAAAATGCCTTTCAATCAAAACTAAAATTGCAGTCTCAGAAAGAATGTGAAGAAAATAAAAGTAGAGGAGAAATTTCTAGAAATAAAGAAAATTCTAGAAGCTTCTTTATGACTCATCAAGGAAAATATCCTCCATGTGGCATCTGTAAAAAGACAAGTCACTTGGAAAAAGATTGTTGGCATCATGGAAAACCTCAATGCCACTATTGCAAGAAATTTGGTCACATAGAAAAGTATTGTCGTAATAAAAATAAGCATCAAGCAAACTTTGTGGAAGAAGATAATCAAGACAAACTCTTATTCTATGCCAATCAAGAATCTCCTGGTGGAGAAGGAAGATGGTACTTGGATAGTGGATGCAGCAATCACATGGTGAAAGATCAAAGCATCTTCAAAGATATTGATAAATCTGTCAATGTCAAAGTTCGACTAGGAAATGGCACCACAGTGGAGTCTCGAGGCAAAGGAACTATCATGGTGGAGACAAAGAAAGGTACAAAATTCATCAAGGATGTTTTACTAGTTCCTAATCTTAAAGAGAATCTTTTAAGTATTGGCCAAATGATGGAGAATGGATATTCTCTTCATTTTGAAAAAGATACATGCAAAATTTATGATAGTAAAATGATAGAAATTGGCTAAGTAAAAATGGAGAAGAGAAATAGAAGCTTTCCTATAAGCTTCGAACCTGGAACTAATATTGCCATGAAGGTAGAAGTTGATGACTCATGGCTTTGGCATAGGAGATTTGGCCACTTCAACACACATGCCTTAAAGCTTCTATATCAGAAAAACATGATGAGAGATCTTCCATTCTTGAAAGAGAATAATGAATCGTGCGAAGGATGTCTCCTCGGAAAACAACACCGATTACCATTCTCAACAGACAAAGCATGGAGAGCAAAAGACTTATTGGAGTTGATACATACCGATGTTTGCGGACCAATGAGAACGCCTTCAAATCACAACAACAGGTATTTCATCCTGTTCATTGATGACTTCTCTAGAATGACATGGGTCTATTTCTTAAAGGCAAAGTCAGAAGTCTTCGGCATATTCAAGAAATTCAAGGCCCTTGATGAGAAGCAAAGTGGAAAACAGATAAAAGTACTAAGAAGTGATCGTGGCAAGGAGTACACATCACACGAGTTTGACAAATTCTGTGAAGATGAAGGCATAGAGCAACAACTTATAGTTGCATATACTCCACAACAAAATGGCGTGTCAGGGAGAAAGAATCGCACTGTTATGGAGATGGCGAGATCAATCCTAAAAGAGAAAAACATGCCTAACATTTTTTGGGCTGAAGCAGTCTACACTGCAGTTTACATTCTAAACAGATGTCCAACTAAGGCAGTCCAAGACAAGACTCCTATTGAAGCATGGAGTGAGAGAAAGCCATCAGCTAAACACCTACGAGTATTTGGGTCTATCTACTACATACATGTTCCTGATCAAATGAGGCATAAGCTTGAAGACAAGATACGAGGAATATTCTTGGGATATAGCACACAATCAAAAGGCTATCGAGTCTACAACTTACAAACAAAAAAGCTCATCATTAGTCGAGATGTTGAAGTTGATGAAAATGCTTCTTGGAATTGGGAGGAAGAAAAAGTTGTTAAAAGCAACAATCTACTTCCAGTGCAACAATCTCAAGAAGAAACTCAAGAAGAGGTAGAAAATTCAGGTACGCTTTCTCCACCTCCACAACAACAGGACTCTTCATCTGAATCTAGTCCAAGAAGAGTAAGATCTTTGGTAGACATATATGAAACTTGCAATATAGCCATGATTAAGCCTAACTGTTATGAAGAAGCATCAAAGCAAGAAGTGTGGGTCAAGGCCATGGAAGAAGAGATTAAAATGATTGAGAAGAATAACACTTGGGAACTCGTAAATTGCCCTCATGGAAAAGACATCATAGGAGTGAAATGGATATATAAAACAAAGCTTAATCCTAATGGAACTATACAAAAGCACAAAGCAAGATTGGTCGCTAAAGGATACTCACAACAACTAGGAATAGACTACAATGAGAAATTTGCTCCAGTTGCTCGCTTAGATACAATTAGAGTCTTAATAGCTCTTGCAGCACAAAAAGGATGGAACATCTATCAACTAGATGTCAAATCAACCTTTCTAAATGGAGTACTCGAAGAAGAAATTTATGTTGAACAACCACAAGGCTTCATCAACAAAGGAAATGAAGGCAAAGTACTAAGACTAAAAAAGGCATTATACGGCCTAAAGCAAGCTCCTCGAGCATGGTATAGCAAGATTGATAAATACTTCATAGATCAAGGATTCAGGAGGAGCAAGAGTAAGCCAACACTATATATTAAGGCAGAAGGTCAATACCATCTCATTATCTCTTTATATGTCGATGACCTTATCTATACAGGAAACAATATAGAGATGATGAAAGAATTCAAAGAAGACATGAAGAAGACATTTGAAATGACCGACCTTGGCTTGATGAACTATTTCCTCGGTATAGAGGTGAAACAACAAAAATAAGGCATATTTATCGCTCAAAAGAAATATATTGAAGCTCTACTAAAGAAGTTCAAGATGAATGGTTGTAAACCTGTCACTACTCCATTGGTGGTAAACGAGAAACTACAAAAAGATGATGGAGCACAAGAGGTAAATGCATCACGCTACAGGAGTTTAATTGGAAGTCTCTTGTATCTCACAGCCACACGACCAGATATTATGTATGCTACAAGTCTTCTATCAAGATTCATGCAAAAGCCAAGTCAGATTCATTATGGAGTAGGAAAAAGAATTTTAAGATATTTACAAGGCACAAAGGAGTTTGCCATATGGTACAAAACCATGACTAACTCAAGAATGATTGGCTACACAGATAGTGATTGGGCAAGATCAATGGACGATATGAAGAGTACATCTGGATATGCTTTCTCACTAGGATCCGGTATTTTATCTTGGGCATCAAAGAAGCAAGGAACCGTGGCACAATCAACAACAGAAGCAGAGTATATATATAGCAGCTGCTGAAACCACAAGTCAAGCAATATGGCTACGAAGAATACTTGAAGAAATTGGTGAACCACAAGATGGACCGACTATTATCTATTGCGACAACAAATCAGCAATAGCAATAGCAAAAAATCCAGTCCATCATCAAAGAACAAAACACATAGCCATTAAATATCACTTCATTCGAGATGAAGAGACAACTAAACAAATTCGACTCGAGTACTGCCCAACAGAAGACCAAATTGCAAATATCTTTACGAAGGCATTACCACGACCAAGATTTGAACTACTACGCACTATGATGGATGTTACCGAATTTGCATTAAGGAGGAGTATTAAAGTGTAATGCAAATTCTAGAAGAATGTAGAAGCACCTTAGAAAGTAGAATTCAAATGTAATACAAGTTCTAGAATGTTGTAGAAAAGCCTAAGATAGGAAGAAAAATCAAGAATAGTCTACATGTGTGAAAGTCTAGAACATCCTACATAAGTTATGGCTAGTATGTTCTAAAATATTCTATGGGTCTATAAATACCCATGAACTCTACCATTTCATGCATGTAGACAAGAAGCCAACATCTACAACAACTAAGACAACTACAACACTTCTTCCAACTACTACTTCTACATCCTACTATCTCCACATCCTCTCTACCTTATCAACTACTCCTTTCACAACCTTTAAATACTAACAGATCTGGTCTTTTTTTAAAATTAAAAATTTTGTTGAAAATGGATTGAAAACCTAAATCTCTATTAGGCAGTATGAGATCATACTACCGGTAGCTGAGGAGTGCAACTTATGGACATACAAATATAAGCCAACGAAGGGTGTTGAGGTAACTTTTAAAAATATTAAGGTTGCATGCCTTTTCAATTTTATGATCTGAATTTCTGCACTTTTTGTTGTGAATTTAGGTATGTGGGAATGATGAATCTGTTAATTTCTTGAGTGACTGGCTATATCGTTGGCATGAAAGGCAATATAAAAGCAGGAAGGATAATACTGACACTATTAAAAGTGGCATGCAAGATGTTGAAGATGACGATGATGATTATAAATGTTCTTATAGTGACTGTGATTCAGAAGATATGAATGAGAAGGATTCCCTGCAAAATGTTCTTTTAATTACAGGACCAATTGGGGTGTGTAAATCTACATTAAAACTTCTCATTTAATTTACATGGATTGTCACCTATGACCTCATTTATGCATACCCTTCTGGCGACTATTATTCTGTAATATAATGGTCAGTTTCTGAAATTAATATTAAAATTTTAAAATATAGATTTAGGATAAATACTACGACTTATGGATTTTTCAAATAGAGCTTATTTCAAATCAAGATGCTAATGCACTACCGATTATTGAACTCAATATAGAACAATGGGAAAGTGGAGTTTAGATGATAATAAAACTGAAAGGTAATAACAACCATGGGTACATTAATCCTATGCTATTTGATAACATGGTTGAAAAATGTTATTCTGAACAGAATAGAGTCTGACAATTTTTTTATTCCTCTTACTTGTAAGCCACCAGAGCGATGTGGTTGTGAATTTCTCTGTGCCTTATTGATTGCTAAGTCACAACTCTATTTTGCGTTTTTAGCAATTAATTTCTCCGTCTCTATTTTTGAACCTGTGTATGGTCATAATAGTTAGAAAAAAATCATTAATATTAATTTTCTAGTATCGTGGACTCAGGAATGTTGATCTTTATTTTGATGGTAATTCAACACAAGTTATTTGCATAACATCTAAAACGTTACTATCCAGCCTTCTACATGCTTCTTTCTCTGGATAAGTTTATCATAGTTGTAATGCATTATCATTATTTTACTTTATCTAGAACCAGGCTCATTTCCTGCATAAACACTTCCTGTTCAAGTTGTTAGCTAAATATAAGTTTGATGTTGCAGAGTGGCAAGTCTTCAGCAGTCCATGCTTGTGCCAAAGAGCAAGAGTTTGTTATTTTAGAGGTATCTCAGTTTTTTAACACATTTAGTTAATTTATGCTTTTAAACTGATATACGTGGTAATAATATTCATTGATGGAACTCATGGTCTTGTAAATAGCCACTGTTAGGTCCTCAGTTAAGAAGTCCAACTCGCCCTCTTTTTCACTCACGCTAACAAAAGCACAGAACGGGAATGAATGTAATGAAATGAATTGTATTCACATCAAGAATCAAGAATACAATGTACAGAGAAGGTTAACCTCCTTTCACCAGGTGCAAAGACCGGTTAACCAACATACAGAGTATCTAACTGTCTTTTGAAACAATAACAGGGTCCTTATATAGACCCTGTTCCCGCCCTATTTGACTGTTATTCTGTTAGGTAACAATCAGGTATTATTCCTCACCCTTCTCCTCTCGTAAACCCTCCAATGCCTAACATTACTACCCCCTTGAGAATCAACCTTGTCCCCAAGGTTGAATTCCGTAAACTGTGCTTGTATCATCACTCGATCTTCTCAAGTGGCGCTTTCCTCTCCTCTGTTTTGCCATTCAATGAGTACTTGCTCTCGTTGGTCCCCCCCTTTGCTGCTGGATCCGCCTATCTAACACTCTGCTGGGCAAACACTTTGGGCCACTAACTTGCAAATCTTCTGGCAGCTCCTTTTCTACCTGCTTCGTCCCAATGGCTAACTTCAACTGGGAAGCGTGGAAACTGGATGAATCCTTGCATTCTCAGGTAACTGCAACTTCCCCCATCTTCTGAATCACCCTAAACGGTCCATAATACCTAGCTGTTAATTTCGGGTGCAGTCTCACCGGCATCGTAACTTGTCGGTGTGGTCTGATTTTGAAAAATACCTAGTCATCCACCTTTATCATAACCGGCCTCCTCCCTCTGTTCGCCTGCTTGACCATCGCATCATGTGCTCTTGCTAGATGGAAACAAAGTTGCTGTAGTGCCTCGTCACGCGTCTTCAACTCCTGGGCTACGACCTCCACCATCGTTTCTCCGGGTACAAACTTGGTCAGAGTTGGGGGCGATCTTCCATAAACTATTTCAAAAGGGGTACTCTTTGCTGCTCCCTGATAGCTGGTATTATACTAGTATTCAGCCCAAGGGAGAATCGTGTTCCAGCTTTTAGGTTGTTCAGAGCAAAAACATCATAGATAGCCTTCTAAAATTCTGCTGAGCACTTCCGTTTGTCCATCAGTCTGCGAATGGTAGGAGGTGCTCATCTGAAGCTGAGTACCCTGTAACTTGAATAATTCCCTCCAAAACAAACTGAGAAAAAAATGGGTATCTGTCACTGACTATAGTCTTTGGTATCTCGTGCAACTTCACAATCTCTTTTACAAACACTTCAGCCACTGTCTTCGCGGTATAAGGATGCTTGAGAGGAATGAAGTGTGCGTACTTGCTCAAATGGTCCATGACTACAAGGACAGAATCGCACCCTTTGGATTTTGGCAACCTCACGATGAAATCCATGCTGATATCTTTCAACATAGCCTGGGGTATTGGTAGGGGCTGCAACAAGCCTTGGGGAGAGGATGCTAAATATTTATGTTGCTGACATACCAGGCACTGAGTTACGAATTTTGTTACAGCCTTTTTCATTCCGGTCCAGTACAAGGATTGTTCAATCCTGTGGTAGGTGCGGTATACTCCCGAGTGACCCCCCGTCGGTGTAGTGTGGTGCTCAACCAGCAGCTTCGGAATCCAACTTGACTTGGCCGAGATAACGAGTCCCCTTGTAATGCAACGTCCATTCTCCATCGTAAAGGATGGGTGTTTTTCGGGACCCTTGGTGATGGCTGTTATGGTCCTTCTAAGCTCTTCATCCTCTTCGAGTTCCGTTACCACTTCCTGGAAATCTTTCCAGTAGGGCCTCACTATTGCATTCAGCTCCTTCTCTGCTCCTTGGGTACCCTCCTCGGTTTCCTCCTTTAATTCATCTCTTTCTTTTCTAGATAAAGCGTCAACCACTTTATTAGTGTGCCCCGTCCGATACACGATTTTGAAGTCGTAGCCAAGGAGCTTGGCTATCCAGTGTTGCTGAGCTAGGGTGGTTATTCTCTGTTCCAACAAAAATCGCAGACTTTTCTGATCAGTGTGCACAAGGAATTTCTGACCCATCAGGTATGGCCTCCAGTGCCGAACCTCTATCACCACTGCCATGAGCTCCTTCTCGTAGATCGACTTCCCCAACGTCCCCTTCGATAATACCTTACTAAAGTAAGGTATGGGTCTCCTTTTCTGCATCAATACAGCCCCGATACCTGATAACGGTAATTTTTACCATTATCTATGGTGCAATTTTCTTACCAAATCAACACTCCTAAAGCTTAAAACACGCTTGGTCCTCCTTTTAATCTAACTTTGTGAATAAATTCAGTTTAGGTTATACAAATTAGTTTTCATCACTAATTCCTCAAATTTTGTAGGAATTTTGTTTGCTTTGGAAAGACATTTAAGCTCTTGAAAGTGAGAACCAAGGAAAAGCCTAGAAGTTGAAGATTTGAAGATGTTTCTCTGCACGAGTGGCGCCCAGGCGCCCCTAAAGGGCGCCCAGCGCCCTTCAACTCGCATTTTTTGCCAATTGCTCACGCCCAGGCGCCCCTGGGGGGCGCCCAGCGCCCTTCAGCTCGTTGTTTTGGCCATTTGCTCACGCATAGGCACCCCTGGGGGGCGCCCAGCGCCCTTCAACTCGTTGTTTTCCCTGATTTGTCAAGCCTGGGTGCCCCAGGAAAGGGCGCTGGGCGCGACTTTTTGCTGAGTTGGCACCCTAGACCTATAAAAGGCACACAATTTTCGAGGGTTAAAATCTTCTTGGCGGCTGAGACCTGGGGAAGCATTCTTGCACCTCTTGGAGCTAGTTCTGGACAGTGGGAGCTCTCCTTTCCTTCTCCTTGAGTTTCTTCTTCACCATTTTCATTCCATTGTAAGCTCAAGCTATGGAGAGCTTAGTTCATTCTTGTTGGAGAGTGATGTAAACTAAGAACTTCTTGTAAATGCACTTGTGTTTAAATGAAAAATGCTTCATTCATTGCTTGTTGGTGTTTTTGTCTTTTACTTAATGCTAGTTATGACTTGATCAACCATAGCTTGATTGTGGGGTTTACTTAAGGTTGGGAAACATTGGGTGAACCTTGAACTAGACTAAACACCTAAGGGAAATAGTGTCTAGGGATAGAGCTAGGACCATTAGTTGTCATAAACTTCTTTTCTTAATGCTGGTGAGTTTGTTGGATTACCAAGGGATTGGGATGTAACAAATGAACCTAGGCTATCTCACCAAGGGATTAGGTTTTAGTGATTTAGCTAGTTGACAAGAACAAGTAATTGATGAAGGGTAGTGTAGTGCATTTGCATAGGAAGGAATTAGTTGAAATCATTCTCCAACATGTTCATTCCACATAGTTATCTATAATCTCATTTTCACTTGTTTTGGCCCCAAGTAGCTCAAACTTTTACTTATGCATAACTTTTACTTTGATTGCACAATATCAAACAAAAATGGAATCATTCTTTAGTTTAAATTAGTTAGTAATTATACGATAGTAGAGTAATAACGAAGTCTCTTGGGAAACGATATCCGGTCTTACCGGTATTACTACTTGAGCGATTTGGTGCACTTGCCAAAGTCTCAACAATACCCACCCCAGATGCATCGCACTCCACGTGGAACTACTGTGTGAAATCTGGTAGCGTAATCATTGGGGTCGTCGTCACCGCCTCCTTTAATCGGTCCATTGCTCCTTTGACAGCCTCAGTCCACACAAAGTTCCCCCTTTTTAGCATCTCCGTTAATGGTCACGCTATCTTGCCGTAATCCCCTCAGTGCTTTTATCGTTCTTGACTCTTCCTAGGCTAGAACCGCCTCCACTTTCTCCTTGTCCATTTCGACCCCTCTCCCTGTTATTACATGGCCCAGATACCTTATCGATGTTCTCCCAAACTCACTCTTCTTCCAGTTGGCAACCCATCGCTACTCCTGTAGTTGTCCCAGCACGAGATTCACCTGTTGCATATGCTCCGTCTAAGTCGGACTATACAAGAGTATACCGTAAAAAAAAACGAGGACGAACTTCCTCAGGTATGGTCGGAACAACTTGTTCATGGCACTTTGGAAGGTGGCCGGAGCATTGGTGAGGCTGAAAGGCATCACCAAAAATTCGTAGTGGCCCAAATTTGATCACTGGGATGGGGAACTTGTTCGGAACGGTGACTCTGTTGAGCACTCGGTAGTCAATGCAAAATCGCCAACTTCCGTCCTTTTTAACGAGAATCACCGGACTAGAGAATGGACTTATACTGGGTTAGATAACCCCTACATGTAACATCTCTGCCACCTGTCGCTCGATCTCTGTTTTCATGACATGTGGGTAGCGGTAGGGCCACACATTCACATGATCTGCCCCTTCTTTTAAAACAATTTGGTGTTTCTCCGTTCTATTAGGTGGCAACCCTGGGTATTCCTAAAATACTCCTACGTACTGTTCCAAAAGTTTCTCCATGTCATCCTTTTGTTCTCTCGTCAACCCACTTTCATCCTCATTCTCCCACTTCGCCTCCTTGCCCTCCAAAATCCAAACCAAGGCACACGACTCTACCTTGCTGAGTTTCAACAGCTGTTTAGGTTCGACAACTCTTCTTTCTAGCTTCGGGTCCCCTCTGATGGTGACCTTCTTCCCTGCTTGCCGGAAGGTCATGGTGGACTTTCCCCAATCCAGCGTTATCTCCCCCAGCTTGGCCAACCATTCCACTCCAAGTATCATGTCGACATATCGACCACCACCTTCAGACAACACCCACGGGTCTTCTTACGGTGGTCGTCCCCCAAACTGACCTGATACGGAGGGGTATCTTCCTTGTCGAGCTTCAATTCCTCTACTAGCCTTTGATTGACAAAATTGTGGCTCGCGCCACTGTCCACCAATACCAGAACGTCCCGTTCCCCTACTTTCCCCCGTAACTTCAATGTCTTCGACTACGTCAGTCCCCTTGCCGAGAACGCTGACAGATCCATGCATGGAGGAGCTGTGCCGGCCTCCACCCCCTCTGCGTCCCCTTCTTCATCCTCTGCCAACAACACCACCCTTAAGCTCTTCTCAGGGCACTGGTGCCCTGGGTTGAAAGGCCCCCCCGCAACGAAAACACCTTCCCTCCTCTCTACGTTTCAAGAACTCAGGGTAAGGTATGTTCCGGAAGTTCCTTCCCCTACCGTCACCCCCACCGAAACCACCGCTCCTCACCTGTCCATTCCCCGTTGCCGTATCTCGCCTCACCGATTCAATACTTTCAATTGGTGTGGCCCTCCCCGAAGTACTTCTCGGTGGCTCTGTCCTGACCACCACTGCTCCTTCGCCTGTCGACCGCCCCCAAGAAGGGGGGTTTTTGACCGCAGTACACCCCATCAGCCCTAAGCCCCGAAGATCTTCCTCATCGTCTCGTGTTATCTTCATCGCCGACATCAAGTCGCGGGGATCATGGGTCTCATCTGACACCGCAAATCCTCGCGTAAGCCCGCTAGGAAATAACCCAGCAATTGGTTATCGGAAAACTCTTTTGTCTGCCCCGCCAAAGCTTCAAATTCTTTCACATATTCCTCCACGGTGGTTGTCTGCCTGTTCACTGCCATTCTTTCGAAAATTCCCCCACGATGGCGACTCTCGAATCAGATTAGCAATGCTTCTTTCAACCCCTCCCAGGTTCGATTACTCGCCTTGTCTTTCTAGAATTTGAACCAATATGTAGCGCTCCCCTCCATTCTAATATGGGCCAATTCGATTTTCTCCGCCTCCGCCACCTTTTGAATCTCGAAGAACTTCTCTGCCCTGTTAATCCAATACAGAGAATCAGGTCCTTCAAACATGGATACACTACTACAAAAAAGTGCATAGATAGCGCTTTTTTTTTTTTATCATAGATAGCGCTTTTTAGGCGCTATCTATGCGTGCGCTATCTATTAATAGACAACGCTTCTAAAAAAAGCGCTATCTATTGGTTCTGACAATAGATAGCGCTTCTTTAAACGAGCGCTATCTATTGTCAGAACCCATAGATAGCGCTTCTTTAAAAGAGCGCTATCTATTGTCAGAACCCATAGATAGCGCGCGCTTCTTTAAAAGAGCGCTATCTATTGTCGGAACCAATAGATAGCGCTCTTTTAAAGAAGCGCTATCTATGGGTTCTGACAATAGATAGCGCTCGTTTAAAGAAGCGCTATCTATGGTCAGAAATTGAAAAAAAAAATTAATTAATTTTAGAATAAAATATAAAATATAGGTTCTATTATATACACTCCCACACTATATATTATATACAAAAAATATAAAATATTGACAAAAATATGACAAAAGACTAAAAAAGAATGTTAATATTAATAAAAATTCTTGTTCCAATAATATTTCAAAATTTAATCATTAAGTCGTTTAGTACATGTCATCAAATGACACTGTTTTTATAAGATAATATATACA
>NW_014542223.1:0-1954 GCF_000741045.1 Vigna radiata var. radiata
TAAAAAGTGACCGAACACGCTTATACGCTACTCTTAGTTTTATTCCGCTGCGTTATACTCTTCGAACCATACCCCCACCCTGGTACCAACAAGAAAGCTATACTCTAAATCTTGAATCTTCATCAACAATGTGTCAAAACAGGTGCATAGTGTTTGAACATATAAGATACCTTTCTAACAATAAAAGGAGTGTAAAAACTAGTTGGAAAGCTGTCAACTCAATTCATAAACTTCTACATATATAAACATCATGAAATTGACAATAATGCAATAGTAAAGGTGAAAAATCTACAAAAGACACCTAAAACAATGACTAAACTATCTACACAAGTTGTATTTAGCTCAAAATAACCAAACACTGCCTCAAAAACGAATTCCTAATAGAACCTCCAAAAGTCATTACTCAAACCTCAAAAACTCTACTAAAATAGCTAAAAAATGTAAATTGTACTAAACTAGTCTAAAAATCTGTAAAGAAATTATCCTAACAACTTTAAAATAGTAAATTCTAACTAAGAAACAACTCATTACTTAAATTATCTAAAACTCAATATGACTCCTGAATGTACTACTGAATATACTCCTGAATGTTTTAGTATTGTTCTGTTTTAGTAGTAGTAGTAGTTTAGACATAGATTTTTTTATTTTCCAAAATGATTTCAAAGATATGTAAGTAGTGTCAAAATCTATCTTTTTATATTTACTTGTTTATTCATCATTCACTTAGGTTCATGATAGGAAAATATGGTTCAAAGTCAACTTTTTGCAAGACATAGTCCAAAAAAAGGTTTTCACTTGGCCAATTTATTTTGTGAATGATTTCATGAGATCATATACATCTTCAAACACTGCTATTGAAACAGTGGCATAAAAAATGGTAGCCGTGGTGAATATACGTTGGATATGATAAGTATGACCCAGTCCCTCAAAAAATTTCGTATTAACCCATTTAAACTATTCTCATGAATGTACTATACTGAGGCAAAGTCTAAAATGAAATCTGATTAAGTTAACGATAATCCTCTCATAAAATAATATTACTGGAAAAAGTATAAAGAAGCAAAGTCAGTTGATTAGGTAACACCGAAACAATTGCGTTTTCTGTTTCTCATGGGGCATCTCCTTAGTCTACTCTTTGATCAAGCACGCATGTAGTTGTTAAGGAATGCTTCCTCACTAAATAAAAAATTAATTACGGTAAACACAACCTGCAAAGCAATTAAGGTTTCATCCTTATAAATACCGATCTCCAAATGAATCAAAACTCACTTCTCATCACAACATTACAAAGCAGAAGAATCGTTTGATAAAATGAAAGCTGTTTACTTGCTTGTTGCCGTCTTGGCTCTCACTTCTTCACTTGTCTCTGCGTATGACCCTAGTCCCTTGCAAGACTTTTGTGTGGCACTCAAAGAACCAGATGGTGGTACGTAAAAATACCCTTCAAAATCATACACATTTATCTTTATTTTATTTACATCATCACATTTATCTATAAATCTATCATTTATACTAAGTATTTGATGCACATAAATCATTTTGATATATTATTGATATACATTATAATAACCATATTGCTTTGTAATTTGTAGTGTTTGTGAATGGAAAATTTTGCAAAGACCCAAAGGCAGTGAAAGCTGAAGATTTCTTCTTACATGTGGAACCTGGGAACACCGATAACCCATTGAATGCACAGGTGACTCCTGTGGCTGTTGACCAACTACCTGGATTGAACACGCTTGGCATATCTTTGGCTCGCATTGATTTTGCACCAAAGGGTTTAAACCCTCCCCACACCCACCCTCGTGCCACTGAGATCCTTATAGTTCTCGAGGGAACACTTTATGTCGGATTTGTAACCTCAAATCAAGATGGAAATCGGCTTTTCACCAAAGTCTTGAACAAGGGTGATGTCTTTGTCTTCCCCATTGGTCTCGTTCACTTCCAACTCAAT
>NW_014542224.1:0-1906 GCF_000741045.1 Vigna radiata var. radiata
AGGTTTTAATTTTGTTATCGGCCCTCTGCTTCGCAATGGTCAAATTTAAGTTTTCTTCTGCGGTTTTGGCCCTCTGCAAGGCAATGGTCAAATCTAGGTTTTAGTATTGTTATCGGCCCTCTGCCTCAAAATGGTCAAATCTAAATAAAGAGGGCCAGCTGTCAACACCCAATTTTTTCCGGGTGACTAAATAATGAGATTTGGTTTTTATTGTTGTCCTATTTAATTTATTTATTTTATTTTATGTTATTTTGTTGTTCTTAATTTTATTCTACTATTTTGTTTAATTTTAAAAAAAAAAGTAATTACAAAAAAAAAAACGAAGAAAGAATAGAAAAAAGCAAGAAGTTTTTAAAAGAAAAAAAGAAGAAAAAAAACGGAAAAAGAAAAGAAAAAAAAAAGAACATGAAAAACGAAAAAAAAAAAGAGAAATAAAAAAAAGGAAGAAAGGGAAAAAAGAGATAAAAAAAGAAAAAGAAAAAAAAAGAGAAAAAGAATAAAAGAGAAAAAGAAAAAAAAAGAAGAAAAAAGAAAAAAGAAAAACAAAAGAAAAAAGAAGGAAGGAAAAATGAAAAAAAGGGGGTGCCCGTGAATAAAATGAAAAGAAAAGAATGGTGAATAAATGAGAGAGGTGCTCCACGTGATTTTCTTGGAAAAATGGTGCAACAGGCCCATAAGCAATTAATATTAATGCAGGATAGATTACTTTAGAATATTTTTGAAATTTTGTTTTATTTGGTAATAATTCGAATCATGACAACCATTGCAAGGAATAATTAAAAATAATATATATTTTGTTTTATTTCCCTATTTTGCTAATTGACAATTAATTCGTCATTAAAGCAAGATCACAATAATATTACAAATGTGTGTATATAAATATTCACCTTACAAACAAGAGAAAGGGAGGAGGATTGAATTTCAAGGAGAGAGCATAAGGGAACAAAAAAAAAGAGAGAAAAAAAAATTCAATTTCAAAAAGAGAGCATAAGGGAACAAAAAAAGAGAGGAAGAGAAAAATCCAATTTCGAGAAGAGAAAATAAGGGAACAGAAAGAAAAGGGCTTCGTGTTGCTCATCCCTGGTTTTTATATCACTCCTTTTCTTACTGATTGTTTTATTTATTGCTATTGTATGTTGTTTCTTTTAGTCTTTATCATCATGTTGTTTTATTTTTTGCTGCATTCTCAATTTTTGAAAGAAACAATACATGTTCAATAAAAAGTATTTCTTTTTAAAAAAAAAGGTTAAAATTAAAAAAAATTGGTGCTAGAGCTTGTGACGCTATCTCTCTTTTAATGACTAAATTCCGGTTTCAATTTGCTCTTGTTTTATTTTATTTCTTTTAAATATTGTTTTTCTTTCTTAGGCAAAAAAAAATGGGTAAATTTAAAAATTATAAAAAGTGATTTTTTTTAGTGTTTCTTTTAACACATAATTATTTTTTTTATAAGTTGTAATTTATTGTCTACCTTTTAGACTTTCCTTAAAAAATACTTACGTTATTTTAAATATTTACATGAAACATTATTTTTATTTTATAAATAAAAATTAGTAAAAATAAAAAAAAATATGAAAAAAAAAATAATAAAAAATATAATTCAAAGGGCTTAAGCACAGGTGCGACCATTTTGTCGGCATTGCGCTGAAAACTTTTTCTTATTGTTTTAAAATTAAACGAAATTTATTTTAAAAGTTTAGGCACAGGTGCAACCATTCTGTCGGCCTTGCGCTTAAAACTTTTCCTTCTTCTTTTAAAAAACCAACGAAATTTATTTTAAAAGTTTAAGCACAGGTGCGACCATTCTGTCGGCGTTGCGCTGAAAACTTTTCCTTCTTCTTTTAAAAAACCAACAAAATTTCATTTTAAAAGTTTAAGCACAGGTGCGACCATTCTGTCGGCCTTG
>NW_014542225.1:0-1955 GCF_000741045.1 Vigna radiata var. radiata
AATTATAATAAAAGAAAGCAGTAAGAGTGATGGATGAGAGTACATAAGTTACAGTCATCCAAAATGAGGTAGAAATTTAAACTTTACAAGTATAAAGTCTTTCAAAACATGCTAAGTCTAAGAGGGTCCTAAGAACTAGTTGAAGTCCTAAGCACCATGATCGGTTCTTCTTCGTTCTCCAATGCGTGCTCCAGTAGTACATTATCAGCTATTGCTCACATCCTAAGGATTGGACGATCATCGCAAGGGGGAAAGCAAGCACATATAACACACACAATGCAAAGGTAAGCTAGGTATAAAAAGCATGTTATACAATCACACAAAGCATGCAAATAACCGTAACACAACATAGACTAACACTGAATACTTCATTCTATTACCAATGACCGACCACGAGATTTGACCATCCGGACTAGTATGAAATGTCGAATTCCAGGGGTTTGTGCACCCGGGTGGTGTAGTAGCTGGAAAACCATCAGCTGCCACCCGAGGTTAGTCCGTTATAACTCACCCAAGAACCTATGGGCTAGGACTTCCTGCTATTCTCACCACATGAATCATCACTCTCTACTTGAGCATGGATGATAATTAGAATGTCAGGATAAGCCCCATCCTGAACTTCGGCCATTCATACGGTCAATCAGAACAACTACAGGGCACCACCATGTAACCTTCCTTGAGGATCATGGAATTACGTCCATTAATCATACTTTTAAATTTGACACACAACTCATGATTTTCAACGTTCACACACTTGTACATGATCATACATTGTCATTTGAATCTATACAGATCATATATATAATTCATACATACTCAGACATTACATACTTTTGCAGAAACATCATTTATTAATACTAATTTCTTTATAGCATTTTATTACCAACACTTACTTAATTTTAAAAGCTTGGAGACCCTCACCAATGGATCTGGAAGGGTCAAAAACCCCCAGAACAACCTAAAGAACGTCTAAAACGGACGTCCGGAACTCCCAAAACGTCAAAAGCATAAAAAATACTCACTTTGCCGCAGAAAATTCGCTCAGCGCACACCCTGTGGTGCGCTGTGCGAATTTTTCGTGCCAGAACTCATTCGCAGAGCGAACAGAGTGCGCTAGGCGACTCTGTATAATCTGCAGCGCGAAATTCTGCAAATTTGAGGAACTCACACACCTAAAACTAACTCTAGACCATTTGGAGAATTTCTAACACTTCAAATTCGAAGTATAGGTTGAATTAAACTTGTCTAAAGGTTCACACACACACTCCTAACATCAATCTCTAGCAATTATGCATTGATTTTCACTCTAACACTTCAATTTCATCAACCTAATGACTACATTCTAGTTTTATCACTTTGGNACTNTTTTTGGTCATTTTAACACTTCTAATAAGNCANAAACAACTTACCTAAACCATTCTAACGACCTATAATAGCCCNCAANCCCTAACGCCTAATTTGACTACTACACTTCCTCTCAATTTCTCTAAAAACTAGTAAAATCAGCTAAGACTAACCTCTCTAATCTTTATAAAANAGATTCATCACAGTTAATATAATTAATCTCAACAATGCATCAGATGAAAATTTGACTTACAATACAATTTCACAGTATCATACCAATTCTCAACCATAATTTCACAGTTCAAGATTCATACATCAGAAAACACATGCTCTAGCACATACATTCATCAACTTCTATTCATACAGTAATACATTCTACTAAACAGATTACACATGCATTGATTTTCAATCACNCAAAACCTAACTCATCCACACAATAATTTCACAAAAATTATAAATAAACGCANCTTCCCTTACCTCTNTTCAAGCAGTGTAGTATAACAGAACTTTGCCCGCTCTCTTGATTCCTCAAAGAAAATGCAAGAACTACCTATAGACCAGCAATTTGAGATAGAGAACATGTTTTAGGACCTTAATGAAGCTAGAATTTC
>NW_014542226.1:0-1954 GCF_000741045.1 Vigna radiata var. radiata
TTTGGTGGCGAGACATGGCAAAGTTGGATCTTGGTGCCAAGATTTTGAAATTTTTGAAAGTCTTAGTTTTTGGGACTTAGAGGCTGCAATGCACTGTTTAAATCCCCAAATGACGAAAAGTGTCAAAATACAGGTGCAAGAAATTTTTAAATTTTGTTGGTTTCAAACAAGTCATTTTTGGTGGTAAGACTTGGCAAAGTTAGTGTTTGGTGTCAAGATTTCAGAATTTTTCAACAACTTGCTTTGTTAGACTTATGGTCTACAATACACTTTTTTAATCCCCAAATGAATACTAGTGTTCAAATATAGGTGCAAGAAATTTTTACACTTTGTTAGTTTTCAAGCAAACCATATTTGGTGGTGTCGCAACCGGGATCGCGACGGGACGGCGAACCGAAAAAACAAACGGTTTTAAAAAAATATTTTGGGAGTCGCCACCATAATTTATTTTGGAAAACTATGGAAAAACCCTAAAAAACATGGTCTACGAAAAAAGAGATTTTCAACAACTTGGTTTTGTTAGACTTATGGGCTACAATGCACTCTTTTAACTCCCATATGACGAATACTTGCAAAATATAGGTGCAAGAAACTTTTCAACTTGGTTAGTTTTCAAGCAAACCATGTTTGGTGGCAAGACTTCCAAAGTTGGTACTTGGTGCAAAGATTTTTAAATTTTCGAAACTCTTAGTTTTTGGGACTTAGAGGCTGCAATGCACTCTTTAAATCCCCAAATGATGGCTAGTGTCAAAATATAGGTGCAAGAAATTTTTCAACTTGGTTAATTTTCAAGCAAAGCATGTTTGGTGGCTAGACATGGCAAACTTGGATCTTGGTGCCAAGATTTTGAATTTTTGAAAGTCTTAGTTTTTGCGACTTAGAGGCTGCAATGCACTCTTTAAATCCCCAAAGGACGAAAAGTTTCAAAATACAGGTGCAAGAAATTTTTAAATTTGGTTGGTTTTCAAGCAAGTCATTTTTCGTGGTAAGACTTGGCAAACTTGTGCTTGGTGTCCAGATTTGATAATTTTTCAACAACTTGGTTGTGTTAGACGTATGGGCTGCAATGCACTCTTTCATTCCCCATATGACGACTACTTGCAAAATGTAGGTGTAAGAAATTTTTAAACTTGGTTAGTTTTCAAGGAAACCATGTTTAGTGGCGAGACATGGCAAAGTTGGATCTTGGTGCCAAGATTTTGAAATTTTTGAAAGTCTTAGTTTTTCGGACTTAGAGGTTGCAATGCACTCTTTAAATCCCCAAATGACGACTAGCTTCAAAATAAAGGTGCAAAAAAAATTTAAATTTGGTTGGATTTTAAACAAGTCATTCTGGTGGTAAGAAGAGTTGGTGCTTGGTGTCAAGATTTCAGTATTTTTCAACAACTTGGTTGTGTTAGACTTATGGGCTGCAATGCACACTTTTAATCCCCATATGACGACTACTTGCAAAATATAGGTGCAAAAAAATTTTCAACTTGGTTAGTTTTCAAGCAAACCATGTTTGGTGGCGAGACATGGCAAAGTTGGATCTTGGTGGCGAGACATGGCAAAGTTTGAAAGTCTTAGTTTTTGGGACTTAGGATTTGCAATGCACTCTTTAAATCCCCAAATGACGAAAAGTGTCAAAATACAGGTGCAAGAAATTTCAGAATTTAGTTGGTTTTCAAACAAGTCATTTTTGGTCGTAAGACTTGGCAAAGTTTCTTCTTGGTGTCAAGTTTTGAGAATTTTTCAACAACTTGGTGTGTTAGACTTATGCTCTGCAATACACTTTTTAAATCCCCAAATGAATACTAGTGTCAAAATATAGGTGCATGAAATTTTTTGACCTTCGTTAGTATTCAAGCAAGCCACGTTTTGGTGGCGAGACATGGCAAAGTTGGATCTTGGTGCCAAGATTTTGAAATTTTTGAAAGTCTTAGTTTTTGGGACTTAGAGGCTGCAATGCACT
>NW_014542227.1:0-5572 GCF_000741045.1 Vigna radiata var. radiata
AGCGTTGAACTTTTAGTACAAATTTCTGTTTTTCAACTGGAAATCGATTACAGCCACTTTGTAATCGATTACACGGACACATAAGTGTCCATCTGACTCTTCCTCACAGCAACACTTGTATGAAATACTAACCAACCATGTCTATACTAAAGTAACAGGTCCTTGGTCATGAAAATCAACCTTTTAACTCAACATCCTTCAAAAAATCTCACCAACTTAGGACCAAGCACAGACTAGGGAGTGCCTATATAAAAGCATGGGAGCAGCATTGAACTTTTTGTACAAATTTCTGTTTTTCCACTGGTAAGCGATTACAACTATTCTGTAATCGATTACATAGGCATATAAGTGCCAATTTTACTCTTCCTCACAGCAACACTTGTATGAAATACTAACCAACCATGTCTATACTAAAGCAACAGGTCCTTGGTCATGAAAATCAACATTTTAACTTAACATCCTTCAAAAAATCTCACCAACTTAGGACCAAGCACAGACTAGGGAGTGCCTCTATAAAAGCATGGGAGCAGCGTTGAACTTTTAGTACAAATTTATGTTTTTCCACTGGTAATCGATTACAGCCACTCTGTAATCGATTACACGGGCATATAAGTGTCAATCTGACTCTTCCTCACAGCAANACTTGTATGAAATACTAACCAACCATGTCTATACTAAAGCAACAGGTCCTTGGTCTTGAAAATCAACCTTTTAACTCAACATCCTTCAAAATATCTCACCAACATAGGACCAAGCACACACTGGGGAGCGCCCTTACCAAAGCATGGGAGCAGCGTTGAACTTTTAGTACAAATTTTTGTTTTTTCCCTGCTAAAGGTGTTTGTAGGTTGGGAGGTCAGTACAAATTCGTGTCTTTTCACTGATAAGCGATTACATCTTGCTTGTAATGCATTACACTACTGGGAACAATTGTCTTCCAAAAATAGAACTTCCAGACAATCAATAACAACCAATTTTAAACCTATTGTTTATGTCCAACTCCTCATCAATACAGGGACACATCAATTTTGACTTAAACAAGGTAATGAATAAACTTGCTCAACCAAAAAAATAGACAAAGAAAATGAATATGAAGGATATTTAATCAAGAATAGTTTAGTTGTATTCATTTGATATAATCTTGTACAATTCTGTAAAAAAAATTAATAGTATAAATTTGTACAATGTCTATTCATTTGCCATATAATAACAATCTAAACCAACTACACATTTCTAATGTTATAGTAATCCAAAATGTTGCAGCGTTTGAAATCTTCGGACGTTGTCCTCGTCTAGGATCCAGTCACATATATACTTCTTCCTAAATGCAGCAAATTCCTCCTGGAAAAAAATATAAATGTTACTTTAGAAACAATGTAAATATATAATGTAATATTTATAAATGCATAATTTAAACTACATTTGTATACCAAGAAATTTCAACAATTAAATCAAGAATGAAAGAGCAAAATAAAAAGAAAATAAAAGTTTCCATAGAAAGAAAATAAAAAGAAAATAAAAAGAAAAAGATGCATGGACAAAATGGTATTTATAATGTCAAGACGAACCAGCAAAAAGGTTTATAGATAATAGATAAATATTACATAAATGAAGCAAGGTTAGACACATCAACTAACTTTAATTACCACAGGGCAACATAAAATTGAACCTCCCGTGTCATATATATATATATATATATATATAGCCTTTATACCCACAGTTGGATATGCAGAAGGAAGAATTGGTGGGTTCTTTTTTCTATCAGATCATTTATTAAGACTTCTTACTTTCTGTGTTTCTTTTCTATCTTTTTTGTCTTTTCACTTAATCTATTCCACAATAAAAAGTTCCATTTATCACTACTCTTTTTTGGCCCTGGATCTAGCGCAACAAATTTATAATCTAACATATATTAATCTTGGAGGTCCCACCACCAGTTCACCACAAATTTTATTAATATAAAAGCATCTAGTAAAAGAAAAGTTAATTAGATTAAAAATCTATTTATCCATTAATGATCAAATTAAACCTTTAATGCTTAACCTAATATAGTAATAAATCAGATAAATATGAATCTTATCAATAATTTTAAGGGGTTTAAATTAGTTAAATATAATTTCTAAAAAATACATTAACATTTCAAATTTTCAATTAGTATATAGTTATCTTAGTATTTCATGGGTAACAAACTAATATTGCCAAATGTTAATACACTAGTTTACTCTGTACGTGAAAATGAACTAGATTAGTCATGGCAATGGAACAACCAATACTCAAAGAATCAATATGATAAAAATTGCTATGGTCATCCCATACTCAGAAAGAGTCACTTGGATACATATTGCTTGGNCGTTTCTTGATAATTAACCAATATCACCAACAAGGCATTGCTTACCCCATTGATTTGACTAGAGAAGTATATATAAACNGAGGGAAAAGATAATGATATTGCATCCTTCTTATAGCTTCATAACAAATATATTGTAAATAATTGATAATGTAAAATATATTTCTACACCAAATTATTATCACTAAATTACAAAAGAAAACACTGTGACCCTATATTTCCTGTGTGAGTTCTAAAACATATGCAAGATCTTAAAAATGTATATCCAATACTATCTCTATATAATGTTCCAAACCTGGACAAATAGTTACACATTTTTATGCATATTTTCTAACACAATAGCAAGGTTTTCTGCAGAGTTTAGTATAAAACAACACTATTTTTTTTTCTGCAGCATTTTTATGTTAAAACAGTGGAGATTTTTGATGCAGTAAAAACAATCAAATCAGTCTAATACTGCAAGATTTCATAATGCTATAACAACAAAACAATAAGCAGTTTTATATTGATTTCAGCAAACAACAAACATTTTTAATGCACAGAATTTAACAATCAAACAACAATGCTTTTGGTGCAAAATTTTAATCAAACAACCCATATTTTTCTTCAATACTTTTAACCAAACCACAAATATTATAATTCATCATGCCTTTTATAAAACAAATTTCAATTACTACTGATCACAGATTCAACCAATTGGTGATGTTATTTACATGTATATATCTCATTCTTCATCTATACAACTCATACTCAACATCTCCATACTAATTCAGACCAGGTAAACACACAAAAAATACCATGGTTCCACAATCAACAACTAATATCATAATTCATCCAACATTCACAAATTTTACAGAATTATTTCACACAGAACAACATTCAATTATCATTCTAATAGAGTATAAATTTTCCCTTCAAAGCTAAATCATCATCGAATCATAATTTACCACTTTAACTTCATTCTAACACACATACAGATTCATTCTATCCTTGACCGAATCAGAACAGATACCATAATTAATTTGTATAACTTATATATAGATTAACTCAATCACTAACGTCTCGACAATACCACTGACATACCAATTAATATATTGAACGGAAATCATGAGACAATAACACAATATAATTTTTTGCTAGTCTATTAAAACTTTGTCTTTGAAAACTCCTACCACTTAAAGGGAACAAATGGGATTAAACAATGGAAAATTGAGCCTGCATGTAAACAAACATCTACATTTTTTGTCGTTAATGAAACATTATTTCAAGAGAAAGTCTATGAGCTAGCCTATGCATGTGAACATCTTCAACCTAAAAGCAACTTTAAACACATGGAAAGTGAAATATTCATAGAAAGAGTTAGGAAGTTGGAAGGGGAAAATGGGTAACCACATCCATTGCACGATACAGAGTACAAACAAAGGAAGAAACCATTGACAAACCAAAGACCCACATGAACGAAGCGCGATATAGTGTGCGAATAAACAATACCTTTGGATAAAAGATGAAAATCGCTGCTGACAAAGTCACCACTGCACCCAACCGACGAAGGAACAACGACGACGGTGAAAAAACGAAACCTTTCGATTTTTCACTTTGGAAGTGGAACAAAAAACGTCGACAAACGGCGACACTCACAACTTCGTCCAGAGATAACAGTGGACCCAAGCACGATTTTCACAGTGGTGGACTAAGAGCACTTCGGTGAAGAAGCGAGAGTTTCGAAATGAAGAACGAAACACTGGTGAGAGAGTTTAGTAGGGTTGAAATTCACTTTGTGAAAAGCGTCAACATGTTTCAGCTTTTTTCTTTCCAAAAACGCCCTCCAAATCAAAATTAAAGTTTTAAAAAAATAAGTTAAAACAACAAATGACACAACGACACGTGTCGTTGTCAAATTGTTGTCAAATTTGTGTTGTTAAAGAAACATTTTCCTTTAAAAATACCATATTCACATTCGTTCCAATATTATTAAAGAGTAAAGAAAAGATGAGGAAGTAGAGGGAACACTATGTAGTGGTGATAGTAACGCCCCTCAACATAACGTGTGATCATCCTAAATTAGTTTTACATGGTCTTGACCCATTAATTCGACCCAAAATAAACTTTAACAAACTTGAACCCATCTTTTTCTTGGTCCACCTAAATTAGTTCAATTTAACTTAACTTAATCTTACCTTGATATGTTTTTAATTTTTAATAATTACTTGATATTTAAATAATTTTTTAAATTTGGTTGTAATTGAAATACTTTATTGAAACAAGAAAATTAAAATTCACTAAATTTAAATCACCTTATTCAAATAAAACATTTGAAAAATGAAACAATTTGTAATGCTAATAAAAATGCAACTTACAAATTTTGAAATTTCTTATAAAAAAACTTTGAAGAATGATAGGATTAATTAGGTCTAAAAGTCCAATTAAAAATTTTCATATCTTAGCCAAGTCTATTTACAGTAAATTTGCCTAAACTCAAAAAAAAATAATGGCAAAAAATAATAGAAGAAATTAAATCCAACTATCTGTATGTTTATTTTCAAGTCCTAAAATTATAGAATCCAATACAACTAAAATTAGCAAAAAATAATAATTAGACGAACTAAGTATCCGTAATTAAAATAATTATTACTAATGAGCCCTGTAACATCCCAATAAATATATAACAGAAGTTACACTTCATTTTCAGGAGTTAACATGAATAATAAGTGAGAACAGTGATGAATAAGTAGAGAGGTATGAAATATACTTGAAGTTTAAAACTGTACAATCAGTAATATAAAATACAACGTTTACAAAATAGACCGAACGGTATGGAATACAGTTCATTGACCTCACGGCCAACATCAACAGAGCTAGAATAAGAGAAACTATCCTAAGGACCGGACGGTCCTGCAAAACTCTCAGGCACGGCCTCCACGGGAAACTCGGCCTGCACAGCATCCTCCAGAGTGTCTTCCAGGGTAGCTTCCAAGGTAACCTCTGCTCACATCCAAAAGGATGATCACGGCCACGAAGAGAATAACCGAACAGTTGAATACCGAACGTCAACATAGACAAAGACACAACAGATAAGGGTAAGCTTATGTAAATTTAATTTATCATTTCGTCATACAAGTAAACATACAAACTCAAACCAATCAATCATGCAAGCATACAACTTCAATACATGTATACTACAGACCTCAAATCATGACCGACCACTAAGACACTGTCCGGACGGTA
>NW_014542227.1:6682-12008 GCF_000741045.1 Vigna radiata var. radiata
TCTCAGTTTCATATTTTCTCTAAGTTTCATACATACTCATATCAGTGCAAAATTCATAGTTTTATACTTATCATACAACTCATACAACAACATACCATATTTCAATCATAAGAAATCAAACATACATTAAATCAGGCATACATTCAAACCATACAGAGAAATTATAATTAAACTTTATAAGCTTCCCTTACCTCTAATTTCAGCTAAGACTTTGAAAGTAGGTTGGTAGGAACTATTCTTCTAAGTTTCCCAAGGTCAGATGTAACCCAAAACCGGATGGTTCAAGTGAAAGAGGAGACCACCAGAAGTCTTCAGGTGCGATCTGAATGGTGATCGGAACAGTAGATGGGTTAGAATTTTAGAGAGAAGGTAGGGAGGTTTAGAGAGAAGGAGGAGAATTTGAGATTTCAGAAAGTTGAGTTTGAGGAAGAAGAAGAAGATTGCATGGAAAAAGTGGCGTCAGGTTTCATTCTTACCTTAAATACTGCCTCCATTCCGAACGGTCGGCCAACTCCCAGCGTGACACCTGACTTCCACTTTCTGAGGTTCACTGCTCTGCTGCTGCTACACGGATCACGAAGGAAGGAAATTAAAAGTTTGACAGAGTTTGTCTCCCACTCACCAGGGGAGAACCGGACGGTCGACAAGTGTACTCCACTAAAAAGGATATTAAACGGGGTGTGACAAGCCCAACTTATTATTATTATTAACGAAAGAAAATAAACTAAAACTCTAAAATAGGACAAATGGTAAGTGAAATCCATTTACACTCTAAATTAGATGTTTACAAGAAGGCTTTTAGTTCCTGCACACCCACAATTTCTTTGGGCACACCCTTCAAATTTTCAAAAATGATCATTTTTCTGTAAGTAAAAGTGACTTTCGAATTACATATTCTTGAAATTTTTTGGAAATCACTTTCAAGAATATTCGAAACAAAAATTTTGCAATAGAATTTCTAGAATAAGATTTCAGAAACAAAATTTCCGAAAGCACGAAATTAATTATGGAATAAGTTTTTTCGGAATGAAATTTCTGAAAGAAAGTTTCTGAAACATATATAATACCTATAGAATGCCTTTTGGAATGAGTTTTTCGAAATATCCTTAAATGAAGTATTTTCTGAAAGAACTTTTTGAAAAGAGTTTTATTTTTTTTTCATTTTTTTTCTTTTCTTCCTCTGCAGTGTTCTACCATCTGCTTCTTCCGCTATAACACCAATGATGTTGGAAGCAACCACGATTGCAAAAATGAGAATAATAGTGTAGTGTAATAATGAAAGATATTTGAGTATTTTTTCTTCTTATTGCGGGGTGATGGTAATAATTATGGTAATAATAGCCTTACTAGGAACTCTTCTAGCCTTTGTCCGTGTTATTTAGACCTTAAACCTATAAATTTAATCTGTCTTAATAGAATGTATGATTATGGTAATCAAATATGTAATTAAACGAAAATACTACTAACAATCATACTTTTCCCACATATTAAAATTTATTAAAAATTATAAACTTCTGTAAGTTTATTTCTCACTTATTTACGTATTTATCTGAAAGTGATATTTATTAATATATAGTTTTAGATTGGATTGAGTTTGAAAAAGTTGTAATTTTTTTATGTGAATCAGATTTTAATTCAATTTAAATTTGATTTATTCAGATTGAATCTGTGATGGACCGGATTGATCCACCAACCAATTTATCTAATTTTATTTTATTAAAATTTAATTTTAATTTTATAAAAAATAATTTATTATTTTTTTTGTTTGAAAAAATTATTTAAATTTTCTATTTTCAAAACTAGTTCAACAGAGTAAAACTTACTTATATTTAAATTATAGAAAATTTATATTTTTTTATTTTAAATTATAAATAATTTGTATTTTTTTATTTGAAAAAAAATTGTAATTAAATAAATGAATAAGTCAATTCAGTTACTCATGTGATAAAGTCATATTCGAATTTTTTTCGAATAAATTAAACTAGTAGAGTTTTTCTTATTGAGTTTCATTATATGCATAATCAGTAAAAATGTTCCTAAGGTTTTTGTTTTGTCAAACCTTTGTATTGGTTAAAAATAATATTTATAACAATGGTTTGTCATCTCGCATATGCTTGATTAATTTGTTTTAGGTTTAATAGATTTGGTGGTCTCTATTTGTGCAGTTTTTCGTCAAGTAGGTCTCTCTATTTCCAAGTTGATCAATTTGGTTCCTGTTTTTGAAAAATTCGAGCAATTGAGTCCATGCCGTTAATTTCTCTGGACGGCGTAAAAAATCTTGCTTGTTGGCAAGATGAGGTGTCATTTTCGAAAAACATGGCACATAACCACTTGAAGACGTAGACTTAAATTATTTGTTTAGGTTTTAAAATTAAAACGCACGTGCTTAAAGAATTGGGGAAATTGGGAAAATTGGGGAAATAGGGTTTTGTGACTTAGTATGGTCGGGAATTGGGGAACAAACACCCTCCCAATAGAGCCACCTCCATAAGGAAATTTCCCTTCACAGTTGTAGGGAGTTCAACTTCACGAAAGCTCTCGCGCGTTAGGTCAAAGGCGACTATGAGATTGGGTTGGTCAAATTTGAGTTTGCGAGTGACGACTCAGTGAAGGGCACCGCCGACAAGACGCCCATGGTTCGCGTGCAACAGAGGGCGTAGGGTATGCTATGTTGGAACAATTTTCCAAGAACTTAGGGAAACAAGATGAACAATAATGTAGACTTGATATATTCTTCCAGGCGTGAATACACACTTTCCTAAAAGCAATATTTCGTCCCTTATAAGAGTGAAGGGGATCACGAAATCCGCTTTTGAGATACAAAGAAGAACAACAACGATGATNCTCACTCTTAGTATTACCGTTAAANNAGAATATGATTCTCAAGAATTGATTTGTGTGTTAAGAAAATGACGGAATGAATTTCAGTAGAGCACAAAATCTCTTTATATAGANGTTGATCAGGCATCAATCCAAGAGATACCAGATTATGATTAGTTACACTTCTTCATGAATGATTGTAAGTTTTCATGAATAACAACTCTTCATGAATAATTGTAACTCTTCATGAATGGTAACTCTTCATGAATGATTGTAACTTTTCATGAATAGTAACTCTTCATGAATAATTGTAACTCTTCATGAATGGTAACTCTTCATGAATGATTGTAACTTTTCATGAATGATAACTCTTCATGAATGATTGTAACTTTTCATGAATTGTAACTCTTCATGAATAATTGTAACTCTTCATGAATCTGAAAATTGTCTCTAATACTCTTAAATTCCAACAATCCTCCACCATTTGAGAGTATTGTATAATTATGTAACACAAAAATCAACTTAATAAATGCAATCTTACACATAAATGAAAGTGTACATAGACTTGAACTTTCACTTAGTAGAATACACATTTCAGGAATTCGTATTTTATTGGTGTCGCAACGATTGAACCAACATAATACATAATGAATTCTTGAAGATACTCTACATATAAGTTAAATTACATATTCTTGTTATACTTGACACAATAGGGCCATGCGTCCATATCTATTCATAAGTGCAACAAAGTCATGCCCCCTTGACTTCTTGAAGCGGCCAAACTTCGCACTTACATAAGTTGATTTCTTAAGTAAACATGTTTCTGTGACAAAACATAAGTTCAAGAAATCAATTAAGAATTATTCAACCTCCTAAGCATCACAGATCTAAAGCACTCTTGAAATAATTATTTGTGCTTTCAATCATCAAATAAGAGATTTAATCTTATTAAACTTAAGACTCAATGTATATTAAGCGTTAAGTTAAGATTCCCTTACTTGTGATTAATCGTGGGCTTCATTCCTATTCCAATTGTCATTCTCGAAATGGAATCTTTAGCCAATGCCTTAGTAAATCCATCAGCCAAATTAAACTTTGTTCGTACGAAATCTACTGTAATAACTCCATCTTTGACGAGTCCTTGGACATAACTATGTCTCACACCAATATGTCTTGATTTGCCATTGTATACTTGACTATAAGCCTTTGCCAATGTTGCAGCATTGTCACAATGTATTGCTATTGGTGATATTGGTTTTAGTAACAATGGTATTTCGAACATGAGATTCCTCAACCATTCAACTTCCTTTCCTGTTGAGGCTAGAGCTATAAACTTTGAAGCCATAGCGGAATCTGTAATGCAAGTTTGTTTCTTGGACGACCAATAAATTGCACCTCCCCCAAGGAGGAAAATCCAACCACTAGTTGAAGAGTGATCTTCTGCATTTGTAATCTAACTTGCATCAGAATATCCTTCCAAAACTGAAGGATAACCACTATATGTTAATCCATAATTAATAGTTTTCTTTAAATACTTAAGTACTCGACGTACTGCTTGCCAATGTGATAGACTAAGGTTACTAGTATATCTACTCAATTTGCTTATCGCAAAAGCAATATCTAGCCTTGTACTTGTCATTGCATACATTAAATATCCTATTACCCCTGCATATTCCAGTTGTGAAACTGCTTTATCACCATTAGGTAATATTTTTAAACTAGGATCCATAGGAGTTGAAACAAAAGAGCATTCATAATTGTTGAATTTCTTAAGTACTTTCTCAATGTAATGAGATTGAGACAAAATAAATTTTTCATTTTCTCTCTTAATCTTTATACCTAGTATAACATTTGCTACTCCCATATCCTTCATAGAGAAATAAGATGATAAAAATGTTTTGGTCAAATTAACTTGATCAAATTATTAAAATTACTAACCAGGAATTTCTTGATTGATGCATCTTCAGAAATGTATTTGTTTTCATGTTGATCCCAAATTCTTTTGCAGAACCCACATATTGATATATGTCAAATAAAGAATCAGACATACCTTTCAGAATGTGACCACGATAAATAAAAACATCATTCTCCCCTTTGTTCCTTTTCCGTTGTTCCTCCAATGTCTTGGTTTCGCTTTCTTTGGGTTGGGGAGAACTTAGAATATATGCCACGTTTAGAGCTGAGAGAAGGAAATGCCTCTTCTTTTGCCATCGTTAGAAACCAACGCCTTCAAACTTGTCTAACTTGTGAAAGTTTGCAGACATCTCACAAATTGTTGTCATCTTAGAGAAGATATTGCTTTTAGACTATTGGAACAATTTTCCGAGAACTTAGGGAAACAAGATGAACAACAATGTAGACTTGATATATTCTTTTAGGCGTGAATACACACTTTCCTAAAAACAATATTTTGTCCCTTATAAGAGTGAAGGGGATCACGAAATCCGCTTTTGAGATACAAAGAAGAACAACAACGATGATACTCACTCTTAGTATTACCGTTAAA
>NW_014542227.1:12578-14460 GCF_000741045.1 Vigna radiata var. radiata
TAACTCTTCATGAATGATTGTAACTTTTCATGAATGGTAACTCTTCATGAATAGTAACTCTTCATGAATGATTGTAAATTTTCATGAATAGTAACTCTTCATGAATAATTGTAACTCTTCATGAATCTGAAAATTGTCTCTAATACTCTTAAATTCCAACATGCTAGGGAGGTTTTTCCTAGGGTTGGATTTGAGTGTGTAAAGTTGGACCTGGGAATCGAAGGTGCGGTTGTGGAGATCGACAAAGTAAGTAATGTTGACGAGTTTGTAGTCATTGGAGGCGGCATCGTGGCTGAAGCCGTGGACGCGGGCTGCAAAGAGGGAGGAGTCTGGGCGGTTGAAGCGGTCAGCGAGGAGAATCCGGTGCTTACGGAGGTGAGGGTTCCATAAGGCGATGTCGTTGGCGACGTTGGAGATACAAATGAGGGCGTTGCAGGAACCGGGAACCTTGATGCTGTTGCTGTAGCACATGAGAGGGTGAGTGATTTCAAGGGGTTTCTCGAGGGATTGAAGGTCGATGGTGTAGAGGTGGGAGCGGTGACGGAGAATGAGGGTGGTGTGGGATTTGCTGAGGTGGAATAGGATGAAGTGGGTGGCGCCGATGAGGGAGCGCCACCACTTGCAGGTGGAGCGGAGCCGCAACACTGACTTCACGGGCAGACGGGACAGGATTTTAATGATTACTTCCACCGAAAGATTTGCCATCATTGGGATTGCATGTAACCGGAATTTATTCCTATTGCTGCCACTTGATTCTCATGAATTGGGATTGATTTTCTGTTTTTTTGTTGATGCTAGGGTTTGCTTCTGAAGAAGACTCAATGTTGCCAACAACAGTCCTGCATGTCGACGAACAATAAGAGTACTCCTTTGACATCCTCTTCGAAGAAGAACGACAACAACCTTGATCCCCACTAGACCCATCCCTTTGCAAAAAGTTATCAAGCGACACCCTTTGAAGAAGAACCAACATCCTTTTCAATTAGGGATTTTACAGCTTCAACTCAGGGATGAATTTAATCAAATCTAAAATGACAACTTACAATAGCTAAACATGTGTTTGTGAAATGTAATTTAAACCCATGTCTTCAAGTGATTATGTGCACGTCTTTCGAAATGTGACACCTCATCTTTCCAACAAGTAAGATTTTTGATACCGTCTAGAAAAGTTAACGGCATGAACTCAATTACTCGAATTTTTCAAAATTAAAGACCAAATTGATGAACTTGAAAATAGAGCAAGATACTTAACAAAAAAAACTACACAAATAAAGACCTACGCATCTATTAAACCTTTGTTTTACAATCCTGCGTAAGGAAAAGAGAAAGCCCCCTCCTCTTTTTCATCAGCAAACGCAAGTTCTTTGTGCAGTCCCAACCCCAAAAGAAAGGTCAGTTCTCACTCCAACACAACAGAACTGAACACAACACAGCAGCAGAACCCACCTGGCAAACACAACTCACACACTCTCTCTCTCTCTCTGCAGGTTTTCATTTCCATTACATCTCATTAACATTCTTACTGTACCATTCATTGGATCTGACTCAAACCGAACTGGTTCCCCGGCATTGGATCCGTTCCACGATCCGACGCATTTGCCCTTCGGGTTGGTTGATCCAAATGGGAATGCCCCACAAGCCATGACCCCAGCCGTGGAGGAGGACCACCACGACCCTTCCCTTTTCCACGACTCCAACGACCGTTTGCTCTCTTCATGCTCCTGCTCAACGTCCGCCTCCGACGACGACGCTCCCACTCCCCAAAACGACACCAAACCTATTAAAAACGACACTCATGCCCTCCCCCAATTCCCCTTCCCCACCATGTGCAAGTACGATGCCTGGATCTCCGAACCCTCCTCCCTCTCCGAGCGCCGCTCCC
>NW_014542227.1:14490-55170 GCF_000741045.1 Vigna radiata var. radiata
GCCTCCCCCCGCCGCTACCATCCCCCGATCAGCCTCCTCTCACCAATGCACCGACACTTCCACCGCCGCCGCCACTATTCCCCGATCGAAATCCGACAACACCGCGGATCGCGGCACCAAGCATTGCAAGTCATCCGTTGTTCCCATTCGCGACAATGACAACGGTTTTCTCGTGAATAATAATATTAATATTAATAGTAGTGTTAGTGGTAGTCATTCTGTGAATAATAGGATTTGTGTGAGTGTATCTGAGGAGGGTGGAAATGGGGAGGGGAATGTGGTCGATGAAGTGGAGCAAGCGTGTACGATTAGGGATTTGGACAATGGGAAGGAGTTTGTGGTGAAGCGGGATGGGGTGTGGAATGAGGTTAAGGAGGTGGGGACTGGAAGGCGTTTGACTGTGGAGGAGTTTGAGATGACGGTGGGGCATTCTCCGATTGTTCAGGAGCTAATGAGGAGGCAGAGTGCGGAGGAAGGTGGCGATGGGGACGGCGTGGATGGAGAAGGTGATTGTGGGAATGCTGGTGGTGTTGATGATGAAGGGGATGGTGGCAAAGTGAGGAGAAAAGGTGGGTGGTTTAAGTTCATGAGTTTGAAGAGTGTTGTGGTGGGTCAGAAGGAGAGGAGAAGTGGCGATGAGAGGGATACGTCTTCCTCAGAGAAGGCGGGTGGCCGGAGGTCAAGCTCTGCCACCGACGATAGCCAGGATGGTGGTAATGGTTTGGCTCAGGGGGGTGAGAGAGTGAGGGTTAGACAGTATGGGAAGTCTTGTAAGGAGGTTACAGGGCTTTATAAGAGCCAGAAGATTCAGGCTCATGTTGGATCCATTTGGAGCATTAAGTTTAGTTTGGATGGGAAGTACCTTGCTAGTGCCGGTGAAGATTGTGTGATTCATGTTTGGCGTGTTCTGGAGTCCGAGAGGAAGGGCGAGTTACTCGTGGAGAAACCGGACGATGGGAATTTAAACATGTTGTTTGTTGTTAATGGGTCGCCGGAGCCTTCTTCTCCTGGCATGGAGAATAATTTGGAAAAGAAGAGAAGGGGGAGGTTGTCTGTCAGCAGAAAATCGTTGAGCGTGGACCAGTTAGTAGTGCCGGAAACTGTGTTTACTCTCACTGAAAAACCGGTTTGCACCTTTAAGGGTCATCTCCAAGACGTGCTTGACCTTTCTTGGTCCAAGTCTCAGGTTAGCTTCTATAAAAGGAGTAGATGTTATTCTTTAATTATACTTTTTTCTTGTATGCCTGAATATACGTGTAAAGTTCATTTTATTTACATTCATTCGTACACCCATATACATTAAAATTGTTATTAGTTTTTCTGCTTTGTCCTGTTAACAGAAAAAATCACTTTAGAGGAACAGCTATACTTTTCTAGCGCCACGTAAAATTTTTGAGCTTGGATTGAGAAACTGATTGAGTGCTTACCAAACAAGCACCGAGTGAGGCTCTTGGGAGAGAAAGTGGATATAATGAAACAGTTTGATTAAATGGGTAGAAAACCAAAACATCAGAAAGCATTAAGAAGATACTCTAAACAGTTATACTGAAAATTTGATTATTATGGAGCCCATTAGCGTCTATTGATTTATTTTAGCTGGCCTTGCCTAGTGGGATGAGACTTGGTTCATATTTTATTGTCCATTTTTTATAAGCAGAATAGATATCAAATGTGAATTCTGAATTGTATCAGAGTATAATATTTATTAGTTTATGTATTAAAATGTTTCTTTTTTGTGGAATATGCTGTTAAGGGAACAAAAATTGTTGCTATAAGTTTGAAGACTATTTTTGTTTATTTATTTTTCTGGTTAGAACATTATGGAATTATTTGTGCACTACAACAACTTTTGTTTTAAAAGTTCGTCTTTGTTATGAGGTTACTTACTGTAGTTGTAAACATAAACTCAATATTGAAATATGAAATCTATGAACAAGTAGATAAATTTATGTTTCTGAGAGAAGATTTCTGGAGCTATTTCCTTACTTCCTGGTAAATTGATTACAATTTATTTGAATTTAAGGTAGTAGATCAACTATTATTTATTTTCTGAAGTTGCATTGTCATTCTAGGCCTTCCTTTGAAATGCATTTTCTAATTAATAGTTTATAGTGTGGTGACTTGGAATGGCTAATCACACATGTTATGGATGATTTCTTTGTAATGGTAGCACTTGAGATTGAAACTGTAAAATAATTTTTGAGGACTTGATTGATGTCTCTCATAATCTTCTATTTATAAGAATAAATTGATATAAAAGTACATGATAATTAGGGTAATCCTAGACAATATAATCATATGATTTTTGAGATTGAAATTGTAAAATAATTTTTGAGGACTTGATTGATACCTCTCCTAATCTTCAATTTATAAAAATAAATTGATATAAGAGTACATGATAATTAGGGTAACCCTAGACACAATATAATCATGATAAATAGTATAACCCTTGACACAATACAATGATGATAAATAGGGTAAATATTCTAACACTCCCCCTCAAGTTGGAGCATACAAATTGTATGTACCAAGCTTGGAACAAATAAACTCAATCTGTGGACCCCTTAATGACTTGGTCAATACATCTCCAAGTTGGTTGTTTGACCCAACCTTTTCACGAACAAAATGACAATCAATTTCTATATGTTTAGTCCTCTCGTAAAACACTGGATTTCATGCAATGTGGAGAGCAACTTGATTGTCACAATACATCTTCATAGTATGGATCTCACAGAAGTTAAGCTCTTGAAGGAATTGTTTCACCCATATAAATTCACATGTTATTGATGTAATTGCCCTATACTCGGCTTCAACTGTTGGTCGAGTTACTACATTCTGTTTCTTACTTTTCCATGAAATAATGTTTCCTCTTAGAAAAACACAATATTCTGTAGTAAACAGTCTATCAATAAGCGAACCTGCCCAATCTATATCACAATATCCAAAGACCTAAATGCTTTCTTTATCTTCATATAACAGTCCTTGCCTGGGAGTCTTTTTGACATATCTCAGAATGCAAATGAGAGCATTCCAATAGTCAACACATGGAGCCTGCATGAAATGATTAGCCACTCCAACTGCAAAGGATAAATCTGGCCTTGTAATAGCGAGATAAATCAGTTTTCCAACCAGCCTCCTATACCTCTCTAGATCGGAGAATAATTCACCTTCTCTTGTCCTTAATTTCTGGTTTGGGTCCATGAGACTATCTACCGGTCTACAATCAATCATGCCTGTTTCTTGAAATATATCAAGAGCATACTTCCTTTGGGAGATTACAACTCCATCTTTTGATTGCGCTACTTCAATGCCTAAGGTATTTGAGACTTCCAAGATCCTTGGTTTGAAAATGTCTACACAAGTACTCTTTCAGTAGAGATATTCTAACAGCATCATTTCTTGTAATAACAATATCATCAATATATACTATTAAGTAAACACATTTCTTAAGAGAAGAATGATAGTAAAAAACCGAATGGTCTGCTTCACTGTATTTTAGCCCAAATTTTTGAACAATGGAGCTAAATTTTCCAAACCAAGAACATGGTGATTGCTTGAGGTCATATAGAGATCGATGCAATTTGCATACCATACCAGACTCCCCCTGAGCAACAAACCCAGGAGGTTGCTCCATATAAACTTCTTCCTCAAGATCACCATGTAAGAAGACATTCTTGATATCCAATTGATGAAGTGAAGTGGCCAGTGACGAATGGCTGCCATGACAAAGAAGAGGCGAATAATAGTCATCTTGGCTACCGGAGAGAAAGTGTCACAATAATCAAGACCATAAAGTTGAATGCAACCTTTTGCAACAAGCTGGGCTTTAAGCCGACCAATTTCACCATCAGGGCCGACTTTAACTACATACACCCATCAGCAACCAACCACCTTTTTGGCTGAGGGAAGGGGCACCAGCTCCCAAGTATTATTGTGGTCAAGAGCCTGCATTTCTGCCATCATAGCTTTTCGTCACCCAGGATGATCAAGTGTTTCTTTCACATTCTTGGGTATAACAAAAGAAGACACTGAGGATAAAAGAGAAAAATAGGAGGGCAACAATCGATGATAGCTAAGAAAATCCTAAATGGGATGAGGGTTTCGAGTGGATCGAGTAGCTTTTCTGAGGGCAATAGGCCATGCTGAATTATTTGCACTAGGAGGCGTGGGAGGAGGTGACGAAGGAGAAGAATCTGAAGTAGGAGATTCACCATTGTCTTGGGGAGGTGGACTATCCATTGGCGTCCTGTATGGGATGATCTCAGTATGTGGAGAAACAGGTGCAGGAGGATTGTGATCAAGATTTGGAATGACAAGACAGTGAAGCTTTTTGATTCAGCCACTGGAATAGGAAGGACCTGCTGGATGATAGAAACATCCTGAACAGATGGAGAGAAGTACGGAGTTTGTTCAAAGAATGTGACATTGGCAAACATGTAATACTTCTTAATTTCAGGAGAGTAATACTGATATCCTTTTTGGAGTCAAGAATAGCCTAAGAAGACACATTTGAGAGCATAAGCGGAGAGTTTGTCTAGACCTGGAGACATGTCAAGAACAAAACATACACAGCGAAACACTCGGGGAGATGTATGAAAGAGACGATCATTAGGAAACAGAATGGAGAAAGAGACTTTATTATCAAGAGAGAAGGAGAGCATCCTATTAATAAGATAACATGCAGGTAAGATGGCATCACCCAGTGATGGACATGAATATGGGTACCAAGCAAAAGGGTATGGGCATTTTCAACCAAGTGTCTATTTTTTTCGTTCTGCTATACCATTTTGTTGCGGTGTATGAGGATAAGTAGATTGATGTAAGAGCCAAGCAGTTAGACTTTAACCTTAGATACTTTTGATATTCATCATCGGTGAACTTAGAAGTGGAAGTTTCAGTCTTCGAAATATTGGTGTTTTTGGAAGGAAAACCATGTAAGGAGTAGCAATTTTTTTGAGTGTGAGCCATCCTTTTACAGTATGTGCATTGAGGACCTCCTCCTCATCCTCCTCCTCTAGTGCCATGTCCTCCTCTTCCTCGTGTGGCAACCATGACAGATGGTTCCACTAGTTCATGCGCTTCCTGAGTTTGAGGTACCAGGACACGCAGAAGGAGTGGTCAATGTTTCCATGGAGGAGACCTCATGACTGGTCAGAAGTTGATCTCTGAGATGATCAAAATCGAGATGCAGGGCACGAAGGATCAACACCATGAAAATTTGTCTTGTTTCTTCTTTAATAGGTTCGCTTCCAAAAACATCCTGAGTTCTTCGGCAACTGATTGGCTTCAACCATTAGGACACCATATCATGGTCTGCCATTTTAAGAGATGCAAGCTTGTTTAGTGTCATAGAGACGTTGAATATCGTTGGCATAAATGCTTTAAGCTTTCTTCCAAAAGGAGTGACAAGTTTTGAAAGCCCTCAGAGATATAAGAAGTTTGGGTTCCAACTGATTGCCATAACAGGGCACACAACTAGAAATCTGCTTGTTTCCACTTATCAACTTTTTCAAGAGGCACATGGCTTCCATCTTGCTCAAGGTGGTGATAATGCCCTTGGCCAAGGAACTACATTTCAATGACAGCAGACCATGATAGACAATTTTTTCCATTTAGCTTCTTGGAGGTAATTGATGGACTTTCAGAGAAGGAAAGAGTACTGCCAGACGCCATCTCTAAATAAGACAAATCGCACCAGCGAGGAACAAGAAAACCTTAAGGGTCAGAACATGGAGAGGAAGGACCAACGACCACTGTGGAGGTGTCACAACGACGATCCGATGAGCAGAGGGCAGTGCGTGAACAATATGTGCCTGTTCACGCTGCACAAAGATGGAGTGTGTGGTGGCGCGTTGAGGAGAATGAGACCTCGGCACTGGTGGGGGTGGTTGTCGCTCGGAGAGATGAACCAGTTCCGGTGGTCATCGGACGAAACTATGACGGCAGACTGCAGCAGACAGTGGCGGACAACGGCGAAATAGTGGCTGATAGCGTTAAAGAGGACAACCGCGGATGGCAGCACCGGCATTGGACTGATGCTACAAGACATAAACCAGAGCGGGATCGCCCCTTCTGATACCAACTTGAGATTGAAACGGTAAAATAATTCTTGAGGGCTTGATTGATCCCTCTCATAATCTTTTATATATAAGAATAAATTGATACAAGAGTACATGATAATTAGCGTAATCCTAGACACAATATAATTATGATAAATAGAGTAACCCTTGACACAATATAATGATGATAAATAGGGTAAATATCCTAACAGTAGCTACTGGTGATATTTTTCGGCTGTTTCTAAGCCCAATTTTTCTAGAAATTATTTTAATGGAATAAATCTAGAGAGATTGTTACTGTAAGATAAAGGGAATTTAACTTTACTGCCTATTGAATAGAGATAATATGTTCAGGTCAATAACTTTTTTAAGGTGCTTATGTGTTGGGAGGTAACCTAGTTGTGCTTAAAAAGTTATTTCAGAATTAAAAAAAATTATTTTCCCTCAAGATCCTTGCATAATAATTCTTAGAATTTAGAAGTCCCTATGAGCATTTATGGATATATAAAGTTGTTCCGAACTCAACTCCACTAAGATAATATTATTAGAGTCAATCATTACATTGAAGGTATTATCTGCTTTGGATATATGAATTTAAAAGACCTTTTATTTAACCTTGACATCTTTGCATAAATTCCCCATAATTTAAAAAAGCCTATAAGCATTTATGGATATATGAAGTTGTTTCGAACTCAAGTCCACTAAGATATATTATCACTAAGATCAATCACCGCATCTAAGGATGTCCATTTTGGAGTTTGGTAGCTTTGTCATGGTTTTGTCCTTAGAAGACACCTTGGTGGATTTAGAGAGGAAGGTGTACATAAATAGCTCAGGTCTCAACTCCTAAGATTAAGATATATGAGGCTTTTGAGTTTACCAAAACACAGGTCCCCCAACCGAGGGTTAAGGAGTAGGAGTGTTCACGTTTCAAGTTTTTTGTTCCCATAGGTGATGCCTGTGTGCTGAACTCAGAAGTAATCCTTTCTAAAAGATTTCAAATTATTGATTAATAAACAGTTCTAAATATATTATTAGGCAAATTAAAAAGGTTAAACCTTTTCTAATTTTATGTAAATATTTAAACTATTTTTATTATGAAGATTTTTTTTAATCAGTTTCTTATTTGCTAAGTTCTACCCATGTTGTAGTAATGAGATTTTGGTTTGAGAGCACCATACAGGGTGAAAATGTGAAAAATGAGTTTTTGTCAGATATTATTATAAGCTAGGAAGATGTTTACTTAGTAAGAGAGTTTCTCGATTATCATCTTATAATTGATCCTTACAATTCAAATATTCGTCATGACAATGTGCAGTTTATACCTTTCCTTATGTTTTTTCTGTTTGATCAGCACTTGCTCTCATCTTCGATGGACAAAACTGTGCGCCTGTGGCATTTGTCTGACAAGTCTTGTCTGAAAGTTTTTGCACACAGTGACTATGGTGAGCACACATATCTGTTATATCGGCTCTCGTTACTTTTTTGTATTCTGAATAGATTTTATGGGTTGCAATGCTTCGGAATATGCATTTGTGATATAAGCTTCTTCTATTTCTTTTCCTACTAAAAATTGAACAGAAGTTCGGGCAATACACTGAGACATGCATTTTTCAACAGGTGGATTATTGGTTGAAATTTATCGTGACTTGTGAATTAATAGTGAAGTAATCAAATAACAGATGAGACCTTTCATTGTATGATTTTTAATAAATGCCAGTTATTACTGTAAAATGAGATCAGTCAATTTGTGAATTTTAATAACAGTATAAAGTGTGATGGAAATAATGTATTTCAGAGTGTGCTGTTAGTGTTTCTCTCACTTTTTTAATTGGATTCACTGTATAAGCCAATTGTACGCTTAGTCATCCGTTGGTCATGGATTTTAGTAACCACTTTAATGGACAGTAGCATGATTTTATCAAATTTTACTGTTTCTGCATATAGAACTGATTGTAAAAAATTTTATTCCTTTCACATATCAGTTGCCACTTAAATTTAGCAATGATAAAACATTCTTGTACTCCTCCCAGCCTTCCCAAACCTTTCTCCTCCTTGCTAATTATTCCTCTGCTTCAATTTGTTATCTGTCTGGCTCCAGTAACTTGCATCCAGTTTAATCCTGCGGATGATAGATACTTCATCAGTGGATCTTTGGATGCCAAGGTTCGTATTTGGAGCATACCTGATAGACAAGTTGTTGATTGGACTGATCTACATGAGATGGTCACTGCTGCTTGCTATACGCCAGATGGTCAGGTTAGTTCTACATTTATATGCATTATTTTATCTACATGAAAAAGTTTGATATTTTAGTCGGAATTCAATAATATTTTCTTCTCAAAGCAGGGTGCACTAGTGGGTACTTACAAGGGTAGCTGTCATTCATATAATACATCTGGTATAATCGGTGTTCTCTTTAACTACATATAAATTTATAATCTATTCTGATTATTCCAGGCCACTGATTATTGCTATCATTGTCATTTTTTTTCCATTTCATTCAGAAAATAAGTTACAACAGAAAAGTCAGATAAATTTGCAGAACAGGAGAAAGAGATCAAACCACAAGAAAATTACTGGCTTCCAGGTATAATGGCTACTGGTCTGTATTAATTTTTCCAGGTTAAAATGGAAAAAAGAATAAAGGCAAATAATTGAAGGCTTAACAACAATTATAAATTTTCTTTGGTTGGTAATAATACTCGCCCTTGTTTTCGTACTGATTTTTATGAACAGTTTCTGCCAGGAAGTTCATCAGAAGTCCTCATCACTTCTTCTGATTCTCGGATTCGACTTGTTGATGGCATTGATCTAGTTCACAAGTTTAAAGGTAGGTGAAATGAGTTCAATTCCAAATGACTTTTATTGAAGCTCCTCGGTAATTATATTTTAGCTTCATGCTATACTGAAAGAGTTGAGAGAAACTAAAATTTTTATTACTCACTTCTCTAAACCCTAATACACCGTACTACCCTAATTATAAGGGATAATAGTTCAGCATACAAGGAATATAAGGAAGCTCCTAAAAACCTTCTAGAAATACATTACATTTGAACACTCTCCCTCAAACTGAAGCATATAAATCATTTGCACCAAGTTTGGAACATATAAATTGAATTATAGTCTCCCTTAGATATTTGGTTAGAATGTCTCCAAGGTGTTCATTAGAGTTGACAAACTTAGTAACAAGTTTCTTGGACAACAACTTCTCTGTAATAAAATGACAGTCAATCTCTATGTGTTTTGTTCTCTCATGAAACACAGATTTGAGGCAATGTGAAGGGCTGCTAAGATGTCATAGTACAGTTTCATTTACTCATTTTCACAAAATTTCAATTCTTGAAGAAGTTGTCTAATCCACACAAGTTCGCATGTAGTTAGAGTCATAGATCGATATTTAGCTTCAGTACTAGATTGCCCAACAACACTTTCTTTTTGCTTTTCCAATGATCAACATGTGGATTTTGCATAAATTGACTTACAACTCCCACCTGATAAGAAAGGTCAAGTCTTGTTGTGGTAAGATAGACAAGTTCTCTAACCAGCCTTCTATATCTTTGTGTTTGAGAAAAGTTGACCTTGATCTCTCATTAACTTTTGATTTGAGTCCATAGGACTATCAATGGGCTTGCAATGTGAGATAGATAGAAGGAAGTCGAGGCGGCGAGAGTAGAGAATCCTATCTTCTCCTTGCGTCTTCTTCGTAAAGCCATACACACGCAGTGCTATGCTTTGGATGTGGAGTTGAAACAGAGTATCGCATCAAACGAATCAATCGATGGCGACTCAATCGACCAACCTATGGGTTCTGTTGGGGCTGGGTTTAACGGGAATTGTTCTCATCACCAGAAAGTTCAAGAAGTCTGTCAGAGAGGATTTCGGCACTTTTCTCGAGAAGCTTCAGCTCCTTCCGCCGCCTCTGCCCGCTCCTCCCAAAGCTCCTCGTCCTCTCACCGCCCTCACTTTCGCACTCTCCGACTTATTTGACATCGAAGGACGTGTCTCCACATTCTGCCATCCCGAGTGGGCTAGGTCTCACGAGCCTGCTTCTTCCACTTCTCCTGCGATTTCTGCTCTCGTCGAAGGAGGCGCCACCTGCGTTGCAACTACCGTTGTCGATGACTTTGCTCTAGGTATTGGTGGCGAAAATAGGCATTATGGAACACCGACTAATCCTGCTGCGCCTGCACGAGTACCGGGTGGATCCTCTGGTGGTGCTGGTGTGGTTGTTGCTGCCAATTTCGTTGACTTTGCATTGGGTATTGATACTATTGGTGGGGTGAGGGTACCTGCTGGATTTTGTGGCATTCTAGGATTTCGACCCTCACATGGTGCTGTTTCACATCTGGGAATTATACCTATCTCAACAAGTCTGGACACTGTTGGTTGGTTTGCAAAGGATCCCTCTATATTGTGTAGAGTTGGCCATATACTCTTACAAGCACCATTTGTAGTTCAACGCAGTCCTAGGCAAATAATTATAGCTGATGATTGTTTTTAGCATATAAATGTTCCTCTTGACAGGAGTTCTCAAGTGGTGGTCAAAGCTATTGAGAAGCTTTTCGGAAGGCAAGTATTGAAGCACATAAATCTTGGGGACTACATAGTTCCAAGCTTGAAGGGGTGCTCTGGTCAGAAAACAAACGGTGAAGTGAAAGCTTCTTCACTGAAGTTACTTGCTAACATTATGCAATCAATCCCTACAAAGGCATGAATTCAAAAATACGCATGATGAGTGGATGAACACAATAAAACCTGACCTAAGTCCTTCTGTTTCAGTGTAATTGCATGACAAATTTGAGGTATCCGGTGTATTGATTGAAAATTCCAAATCCATTAGAAGCGAGATGCGTATGACTATAAATTTGCTTTTGAAGGATGAAGGAATTTTGGTTATCCCCACTGTAGCTGATCCACCTCCAAATTTAGGTGGGAAGGAGATCTTATCAGAGGATTATCAGAGCCGAGCATTTAGTCTATTGAGTATTGCAAGCATCTCAGGTTGTTGCCAGGTCTCAATACTATTGGGATTTTTTGACAAGTACCCTATTTCAGTGTCTTTGATAGCCAAGCATGGTGGTGATCGATTTTTACTTAACACACTACAAACCGTTTATGCCACTCTCCAAGAACTGGCTGACATTGCTTCCAAAAGCAAACCATCTGAAAATGTTGTTAGTAAAGAGCAGTCTGTTGAGTTCGCTAAAGAGAAGGGAGATTAATCCCAAATATATTTTTTCTATTTAACATGATATCTAGAGCCTAAGGTTCTTTTGAGGAAAAAGTTTCTGGTACCTCTACCACTACATCCGCCGCTGCCGGTGGCGACGCCATACCGGCGGCGCCGTCATCTACTATTGCCACTATCAAGAGATTAGGTTTCGACTGATGATCACATGGTTTTGATCGTCTCGGCCAAACAACCACCATGCCATTAACGACGTCTTCATCGGAGTTCCTTTTAAAGTTATGGATTTGCTCCCTTTTTCGTCATGCATTGTGGCATGTTTGATAGTTATTCAGAGCATCGAGGTTGCTCTTTTCCTTTTTCAGGTGTCTTGATTGAAGAACTTTTTATTTTTATAGTTTCCCTTTTTCAGGTTCGTCCAGGGCTTCTTCTGCTGCGGTCTCTTCTGACCTCTCTTTTCTCACTGTTGCGTTTGACCCGTCCATATATGCTTTTTTCCCATGGAAAAGATGGTTTTTTTGTTAGTTTATTTATAGCCGTGGTGGCTCTCGAACAATTACCTCTTTATCCACTGGTGGCATTCTTCAAGGGCGATTTGCAAGAAGAGATTTACATGGAGCAACCTCCTAAATTTGTTGCTCAGGGGGAGTTTCTTGGGTCGGTATTTCGTCTTCTATGTCGTCTTGCAAATCATTAGCAATTTGGTGTCTCTCGAGTGCAGAAGCAGATATTTTCACTAAGTCTTTATGGATTATTTTAGTAACAAGCTTGGTACATACGATTTGTATGCACTGGCTTGAGGGAGAGTGTTAGATATATTATCTTTATTTTATATTTATCTTTTATCTTTGGTTAGTTTGTTATTATTTCTTATTTGTATTTTGGGCTTAGCCCATATTTCTTCTATTATAATAGAGAACCCTATGTGTATTTAACACAAGGGTGATTAATCCTAAATATAGTTTTTCACTATATTCAACACTCCAAAATATCAAGAGCATATTTTCTTTGTGAAATGATGACACCTTTTGACTGTACCACTTCAATACCAAGAAAATATTTTAGACCACCTAGATCTCTGGTTTGCAAGTGGTTGGATAAATGATTCTTTAATTGAGTGATTCTAGTGACGTCATTCCCTATAATAACAATATCATCAACATACACCATAAGATTAACATATTTTTCAGGAGAAGAGTCACCATAAAATACTGAATGATCTGCCTCACATTTCAATCCAAAATTCTGCACCACCCAACTAAATTTACCAAACCAAGCTCGAGGTGATTACTTCATGCCATAGATGGAACAATGTAATTTGCAAACTAACTAGAGTCTCCCTGAGCAACAAACCCAAGAGGTTGCTCCATGTATATCTCCTCTTCTAGATCACCATGAAGAAAGACATTTTTAATGTCAACTGGTAAAGGGTTATTGGCGAATGACAACAATAGTAAGCAAAATACGAATTGTACTGGTTTTAGCCACAAGAGAAGAAGTATCATAATAGTAAAAGGCCATAAACTTGAGTATATGCCTTAGCTACGAGACGAGCTTGGAGACTTTAATAGCACAAACCCATTTACAACCAACATGCTTCAAACTAGGAGGAAGAGGGACAAGGTCCTAAGTGCCATTGTGTTCAAGTGTTTGCATTTCATCAACCATGGCTTGTCGTCATCCAGGATGACCAAGTGTCTCATGAACATTATCGGGAACCTTAATGGAAGATAAGGAGGCAACAAAAGAGAAATATGATAGAGACAAATGATGATAACTCAATTATAAACAAGATATGGATTACGAGTAGAGAAAATACCTTTCCTAAGGGCAATGGGCCAATTATCATCTGAGTCAAGAGAAGGTTAGGAGGATGAAGGATCCATGGTCTGGGAATCTGATGGAGGAGGATCTGAGTCTCGAGGATCTTCAGTAGTCTGAGTTTGAGATTTGTCCAATGCTGATATGTGAGAAGAGGTGGAGGAATAATGTCACTTGCATTTTGAGTTTGAGGAAAAGAAGCAGGAATAACCAAGGGATCACATGATGGTAGGGGAAACATTGGTTGAACAGATAATGATCCTCTATAGAGGACAAGAATGTGACATCAGCAGATAATATCTCTTGGTGGAAGGAGACTAACATTTATACCCTTTTTGAAGACGAGAATATCCCAAGAAAACACTTAATAGCTTTTGTAGAGAGTTTATCAAGACCTGGAGAAACATTATGAACAAAACAAGTACACCCAAATATACGTGGGAAGACATGGTATAGATTGTCGTTTGGAAAAATGATAGAGTGAGGAACTTTATTTTCAAGAGAGGAAGAAGGCATCCTATTAATCAGAAAACAGGCAGTGAGGACTGCATCGCCCCAATGATGAACAAGAACATTAGTATTCAACATTAGGGAGGGTGCAATTTCAATGAGATGTCTATTCTTTCTCTCTGCAATTCCATTTTGTTGTGGAGTGAGGGGACATGTTGACTGATGTAAAATTCCTTTGGAAGATAAGAATGAAGAAAACACTATAGAAAAATGTTCCTTAGCATTATCACTTATGAGGATTTTAATTGTCTTCCCAAATTGGTTCTTAATCTCAAAAAAAGGACATAAATATGAAAAAAAATTCAGATCTCTCTTTCATTAATGAATGTTACAAAATAATTAAAACTAAACGAACTAACACGACTTGGTCCCCAGATAGCAAAGTGAATAGTTGGAAAAGGAAAATTACATCGTGTCTCAGACCTTTTAGGATAGGAAGATCTAACATGTTTTCCTTAATTGACAAGACTCATAATCTAAGACTTGAATGTTTTGAGACTCGAAACCATCATCTTCAACTTGGACAAACTTGGGTGGCCTAAACAATCATGCAAAAGTTTTGGGGATGAAGTTGTAAAACAGGAAACTGAAAAACTAGGTATTTAAAAATAAAGTCCTCAAGACTTATGTCCTTCAATCAGACAACCCGTACCATGTTCCTGTATAACAAAGGAGTTAGGCGTAAAGGTTATAGAACAATTTAAGGAATGAGTCAATTGACTCAAGGAGATTAAATTCTAAGGACAATGAGGAATATACAAAACAATTTAAATTTAGTGGAGATAAGGAAACTGTGCAAATTCCCTAAGATGCCACTTTGGATTCATTAGCAATAGTAATAAAATAAGGTATTTTCGGAGAGGACATGGAAGAAAATGAAGGAATGTTACCAGAGGTATGGTCTCATGCACCTGAGTCAAGAATCCATGCATTATGACCTTCCATAGATTGAGTTATGCAGGCAGTTGACAACTGTGTCAAGAATCCATGAACTATGACCTTCCATAGTTTGAGTTGGCCAAGATTAGAAGACTTTCCAGACTTGTACCCCAAAAATTCTTGGTACTATTCATTGAAATTTTGGATTTTAGATTATAATTTATAGAAACATGAGCAACTTTGTCTGGATAGCTATGTAAGGCACAACATTTCTCTTGGGTATGACCTATTTTCTTACAATATGTTCATTGAAGACGCATACTACAAGCACCACGACCTCCCCGGTTGCTTCTGCCACCTCCTCTTCCTTGTGGTGCTACCATAGTTGATGTTTCAATACCATCAATTAAATTCTCGTCTTTTACTAATGTAGGAACTCAAAGAAGTCGAGTAACTAAGTTGTCCATTGATGAGACTTGATCATCAGCTAGGGGATTGCTTAAGACCATATAATGCTTTCTTTAGGAGGCATACCTTGTCTTTTTCATTTTTCACTTCAACCTGGGGAATCTCCATGTACACTTCCTCTTCTAGATTTCCATGAAAAAAGACATTCTTCACATTTAACTGGTGTAAGTCCCATCCAAAATGAGCAACCAAAGAAGAATAACTCAAACTATATTCATCTATGCCATTGGAGCAAACCTCTCCTCATAGTCAATCCCATAAATTTGGGTATATCTTTTTTAAATTTTTAAAGAATCTTTAATCTTGAAATCACTAATCAAAGGTGTTTGAATCAATCAAGTAAAGAAATGTAAAAGAAAGACTATAACACACAAAGATTTATGCTGGTTCAGCTCTTACAAGAAGCCTACATCCCGTCTTGCCTCAACAACCTTAGTTGGGGTAATTCACTAATCAAGATTTGAGTTCAAGAATACAATGATACACTCAATTGATATCCTCACCAACACTCAAATCCCATACAAAGAATACAAGAGAGGATTATACTCACTCTCTCGAACCTGGCCTACCTAGCATAGGTATCAAATCAAACACAATGTAAAAGAACCTGAAAGAATTACACTCAAATAGTACAAATAGTTCAGAATAAGTAAGCTCCTTTGAGTCTTGATTGATTTCCTGTTTTCTTCATTAATGTAGACTGAAATCTCCAAGAACTCTTCTTGAATGTGCCTGTACTCAAACTTAGAGAAAATGTCAGTATATTGCGAATGAAAAATGTAATGAGTCAGGTCTCCAATCTGATTTATGTAGAAAATCAGATTCTATCGTAGTTTAATCGATTAGATTAATATCTTAATCAATTATGTATTTGTTTCTGTTTTAATCGATTATGTCACTTATATAATTGATTAAAATGACAGTTATGCCGTACATTGCTTTGTGTAACTTACCTAACAGATTAGGTTGTTAGAATAATGGATTAGACCAAAGTTTTTGTTTTAATTGATTAGATACTTAATGTAATCGATTAAAATGACATTATGCCTTGTTTTGCTTCTTTTCACATTGTCTAACATATTAGACTGTCTGCATAATGGATTATGCTAAAGTTTTTGTTTTAATCGATTATAATAGAAAATTTTGCTCTATTTTTGCTTTTTATGAGTTCTGGCTTCTTTTAATAAATTAGACTACTTATGTAATTGTTAATACTACCAGTACTATATAATCTTGAATTGTTTAAGTCTATTTCGTTCAACAACTCATGATCTACACATCTAACACAAACCTATTATTGTTTTATTTGAGATTTAAGACTGATAAGAAATATTCTTGAGGGCTTAATGATCCCTTCATTATCTTCTATTTATAACGAAAATCACAAGAGTACATGGAACACCAAGAGTCTGCACTAGACTACTAGGTACAGAACTAGGTACCACCCATTAATCTTCTATAGACTAGCCTAAATGATGATACGTATATGTAATGATTCTAACAGTTTTAAACATCTGTTTTCCAATTCTGTTGTGCAAGAATGATTAGAACATCTTCTACTCATAATCAACCACTCATCATCAAAAACCAATTTGTTTGGAGTCTAATGCTCCCCCTTTCAACACTATGCTTATTACAAAGATTGTTAGTCCAAACATGCTGAGAAATAGGATATTTATCACATGATCTATTTTTTTTCTCAATGCAATGGGTAAATTGTTAGTAATACTTACCTCATTGTTATCTTCAGGGATCCTCATCTCCGAATTAGACAATTTTTCTTGCTTGAGAGTCGAATTAGGTTGTTTTTTTCTTTCATAATTTTTGCCAAAAAATTTGTTTTCTTCCTCACTGTGGACTATGGTAGCTTCATTACTCAGATCTTGGGCATCCTGCAAAGCAAAACATGGTAATGACAAGAAAGAGAGTTCATCCACTTCAAATACTTTCTCTCTCTGAAGTGGTGGATTGACATAAAAGGATTGTGTTTCATGAAAGGTGACATCCATGGTGATAAAACACGACGACTTTGAAGATGATAACATTTGTACCTTTTTTTATTAGAAAGATACCCCATAAAGAGACATTTAAGAGCTTTGGGATCTAATTTACTATGGTTAGGATGATGAGAGTGAACAAAAACAATACATCCAAAGACTCGATTAGGTAGATTTGTTGTTAGGGGGGAAGAAGGAACCAAGGCAAATAGAGACTCTATAGGACTAATGCCATTTAAGATACGGGTGGGTAACTTGTTGATGAGATATGTGGGAGTTAACACAACTTCTCCCCAGTAATTTTTTGGAACAAACATTTCAAAAAGAACTCTAGTTACTTCAAGAAGATGACAATTCTTTCTTTTTGCAACCCCATTTTGTTGAGAAGTGTTTACACTAGTTCATGAACACTACCATTAAGATAAAAAATTGAAAAATTTATTATTCACATATTCAACACCATTATTAGACCTTATTCTTTTGATATTTTTTCCAAATTGAATTTGGCAAGACGGAAAAAATTAACAAAGATTTGGAAAACTTCTGATTTATTTTTCATAAGCTGTCCACGTCACACGGGTACAATCGTCAATAAAGGTAACAAACCATTTGGTTCTAGAAATAGATTCTATGATAGGTCCCCAAACATCAAAGTGAATTAAACCAAATGGAGAAGTACTCCTTTTATTACTAATAGAATATGATGCACGATAGTATTTTGACAATTGACAAATATCACAATTAAAAGACTCAACAAACTCCTTGGTAAACAAATGGGGAAATAAGGACTTGATAAGATTGGATGAAGGATGCCCAAGTCTTTTATGATGTAACCATATTTGGGAATTTGCCCATATCTCAGATGTAACTTGTTGACTCATGATTTTTGTTTTGCTTTGGACATCATCTCCAACAGATACAACCCACTTTGCTCCTTAGCATTTAAAATCATCTTTCCCGTGATAAGGTCCTGAAAAACAATAAGTTGAGAAAAATTTTACTGAACAATTTAGATCCTTTGTGAGTTTTTTCATAGAGATAAGATTGTTGGCTAATTGAGGAACATGTAAAACATCCTTTAATACAATAGATGAGTCCAATCCCAGATCTGCATATAGGTATACCTTGACCATTCACAACTATAATAAGTTGTTCTCTATTTGTTTTATCATGAGTCAAAGGACTACAAAAAGGTGTCAAATGATGAGTTGCTCCTGAATCAAGAATCTAAATACCTCGAGACACATGACCAACCGTATTGAGACAAATCTTACCTTTCATAGACAGTACATGATCTAGATTGCTTATTCATTGATTCAACCATTGCTTTGAAGCGCTCGAGTTTCTTTTTATAAGCTTTCATATCAAGAGTCATAAATTATAGGATATTGGTCAACAACGACGGTGGATACTGTTGCAGAGGAAATGGAGCTCCCAAGATCGGGAGCTCTAATACCAACTTGAAAAAAAGAGTGACTTTATTATTTTCATTCATATCAATTACATTCTCCTTACCTCTATTTGTAGCAGTCTAATTTTCTAAAAAAAGAGAAATAAAGAAACAATATATTGAAAAGTAATATACAAGAACCTACAAATATTTTCTCTAATTAGGAAGATTCTATAAATATTTTTTCTAATTAAGATGATTCTATGGATATTTCTCTCTTAGGAAGATTCTATAGATATTTTCTCTAATTAAGATGATTCTATGTATATTTCCTCTAATTACAACAGGAACTTTGCATTTCCTTGATTTGTCTAATTTATAGTGTCAGATGAAGTAGATTGTTCTTCCATTGTTGACAATGTTTAGTTCAAGGAATTGTTGAAGAAAAAGCAACTTCAGCTCTTTGTTCAAGAGATCCTCTTATGTTACTTATCCTTTTCCTAACCTCTTAACAACATAGAATAAACATTTATACATTTTTCTTTTTGTACGAGGTTGGCTCACTTCTATTTGCTTATCATTTGAATACGTATGTGCCATGTTAGATTTAAAAAAAAGATTGCACAATATTGTATTGTCTGTTAGACAAAACAATTACTTCTTTACACGATTTCTTGTGGGATTAATCATTGTCTTTTAGATGAAGCATGATCTTGTTTTTGTACTTAGTTGTTGCTTAGCTCTTCATCAAAATCGCAAGGTGTTGGACTTTTTCTCCAACACCCTCCCTCACTATTAAAGGGGTCCATGATTCATTGAAGCTAGAGAACGTTAACAAGCTGACAGAGAAGAGGGATGGACTTTCATTAGAATTTGCTGAAATCTTAAGATCAAATACGTTGTGATGTTGATGTGTATAGGAGAGAGGTCAGTGTCAAAGGTTATTGGGTATTGCTAAAGCTTCCAACATACAAAATGAGGTCTTTAGCTAAGTATCCTAATGAAAAGCGGAGACCTAGGTTTTGTGTCCCTTGAGCTGATAGGAAAGTGCATCTTGTCTCTCATGTCTCATTAAAAAGAGCTGTAAACCCATAACCCCCCCACAACCTCTGCCTGCTGCTTTGACCGAAGTATAGTAGCTTTAAGTATTTCTGGAAGGTGTCCTAACTAAAGAGACTGAACGCTGGAGGGGATGTACAGGTGTTTCTCAAGTTGCCGCAGCTCCTAACTTTTGAGAGTAGTTGGGAGTTAGCATTTGAGATTCAGTAAGCATTTTCTTGATTCCACCTTGAGGACAAGTCTCAGTTGAAGGGTGGGGTTTTTAATTGAAGAATAAGATGACCTACTATTATACATGTATCAGAGGAAGCATAAGAAAAATAAAATTGTGTAATTGATTGTTTTCATTAGTTAGAGCTGAGACTATTTATAGGAGAAATTTGTTAGTTTGAGAGGAAGTAAAGGAAATTAGTTTTAAATTTGGGAGGGTCCAGGTTCCTTGACATGCCTGGAGTGATTTGGTTGAGAACTATTTTTGAATGTGCGGTGTACTTTTTAATATCAATAAAGGAGTTCTGGGTTTTTATTCCTTTTTTATTCGATCCCGGTTTTATCAGTACATGTGTAGGTCTGCAATAAGTGAGTTCAATATCAGGTTAACTCATAAAATAATACACAAATAAACACTCTTGTTTTGGAGTGAAATCATTTTTGTTAGATTAGTAGGATTCTTATTTGAATAATGAGAAATAATTGTTAGTTTTAATTCTTTGATAGAATGTAAGATCTTCCAAATATTTCTTACCATCTCACAGGAAAATGATACGTCTTTTTTTCCAGGATTTCGCAATGCAAATAGCCAAATTTCTGCCTTCCTCACAGCAAATGGTAAATATGTTGTCTCAGCAAGTGAGGATTCTCATGTATACATATGGAGGAACGAAGCTGATTGTAGACCTAGCAGGGGTAAGTGTGTTACCATGACAAGCACATATGAACATTTTCATTGTAAAGATGTGTCAGTGGCCATTCCTTGGCCAGGTATGGATGACTCATGGGAGATGCATGATCCGTACTTTGGAGAAGAACCTGAGCTTGATGATAATAGGGATGAGGAGGTCTCATCAGCCAATCATCCTCCTACCCCTGTGGAGGAAACTTTTGGTTCCGAGGGTTCACAATTTGCTTCGGGTTGCAATAATAGTCCACTTCATGGAACCATTGCAAGTGCAACAGATAGTTATTTTCTTGATAGAATTTCTGCGACGTTGCCTGAGGAAAAACTTTTGACTACAAGGGACCCTAGCGCTCAGGCAAGTGCGGATTTATCTTATGGAGTAAATAATAATATGTCAGCATGGGGTATGGTGATTGTAACTGCTGGCCTTCAGGGGGAAATTAAAATTTTCCAAAATTTTGGATTGCCTCTTGGTATATAAGAGATTATCCAAAATTCATGCCTATGATCATGGGAGAGTTGAAGTTTTTAACTCAAGAAAAAGATAAGTGGTGGGGTTGTTGTAGTGTTGTGATGTCGAATTTCACATTCTCCTTTAGTTAGAACTGTACAGAAGAGGTGTTGGGTGAGATAGCATAAGATAAGTTCCATTTGTTTCTTGTTCTATTGAATATTGGATGAGATATGTTGTCATTTCAATCAAGCATTTGGGGGGACATAAAAGAGCAAAAAATGGGGTAAAAGTCATTGAACAAAAGAGAAAAGAAAAAGAAGGTTCACCTGGAATTTGGAAACCGGTGGATTTATTGTAATGGGAAAATGTAGAGATTAACGACCTTGGGAAAAGTTTGTTGAATTACATATGATGATTCTTTTACATTTGTTAATATTAATGTTGTTATGTAACTTTTGTTCAGTGGAATCCATTTCAATAAAACAACATAGCTCCAACTGCTAGGGCGACTAGGGCATATGTTTGGAAAACTTGTGGCTTTTTATTTTTAATAGATGCAAACTCTAAATTATAACAAATAAACCTTTAATTCCATCTCGAATGGTCTTTAAAGTAAAATATTGATATATAATTGTTATATTTAAAAATAATATCAAGCAGTCTTTTAAATGTTGAAGAACACTTAAAATTGCTCCTTCAATACTAGTAAGATAAATATATATTTTGGAGACTAGTCTAGAGTTTCTTGACCTGTATATAAAGGCCTTCACCTGATGTATTTTCAGCATGTATTTGAGTATTGATATATTGCCAAAATTGTCACCCAACTTATTTGATCTAACTTTAGATTAGCCTTCTCTTTAGTCTACTTCTTTGTCAAGACAAGATCGTCCATAAAATTAAATGATCTAAAGGGTGTTATATGTTTTGAAGTTTAACATATATAAGGTTTGTGAAAATGCTTTGAAAAATCTAAACATCTTAAGGAAAGACTTACTAAAAACACCAAGGTATTGAAGAAACGCACTAAATGATTATTATACATTGTTAAGCAATGACCAAACGAACTTTTGAAATATCTTGATAAATGAAAGTGTCAAAATATGTTTTTGGAAAGTACGCCAAAGGTCTTAAATAATATTTCAAAAACTTTGTGTTGAAAGACACCTTGCTAAACGCATCTTTGAATAAGAGAGAAAAGCTTAAAGAAGTGTTTACATAGGCTAGACAATACCATGTGCTGCATTAAATGTTCAATGTTTAAAAACAACAAAAGTGATAAAAGAAATAACATATTTGCTGCATGCATATCTACTCTACTTCGTGGAGATTTCGTATTACACGCATCCACATACTCCATCCTATACAAATCAGAAGTGGACGTTAGAAACAAAAAAAACATTTACAGAATGTTCTTTTCATCAAAAGTCGTTCTAGAAAAATCGTGTTGCCTACTTTTGTCAAAGCACTGAAAAAGCAAGCTAGCTTTGACCAGTTGACTTTAACCAATGGCTGCTACATAAGACAAGACTAAGAAGTGTAACACCCCGATTTCGAGATGTCATGGTGTAAAAATTTTTCACAAAATATTTCGATAAAACAATTCCTTAAGACAATCAAACTATATTTGATTAAGACGCGAAAGCAAAACATATTTATAAACGTTGTCTGAAATTCTAGAATATCGTTTTTACATAAAAATACCAAGTCTGAAAAGTTTTAAACATAATAAGTAATCAACCCCGCAGATCCCAACTCTCGTCAGCAACTTCAATCCAGCCTTTATCTGCAATGCCATCTACTCCCGTACAAGTATGATCATCGTAGGTGGAAACCACAACCAAAAATATCATAACATACAAAATATCATATTCATATTAAACACAAAATAATATAACCATACAACATATCCTATGACAACATTTCAATCACAGTCAATTCATTCATGACCCAATTTCGTTTCCTTCTACTGTGTCATCATAACCTGTAATCACTAACAGGCACCTGTTCCCAACAAGGCAATTCGAGTCATCTTCCATCGTAACTTCCGACTTATTTCCCCGACTTCTCAAGGAATTACGAGTAAAAACTTCGGTGGGAAACACCCACCGAACACTATACTCACACGAGCCGAAGTCATTTGGGTGAGACATCCACATTCCCTCGCAAAGGGAAGTGACACTCGAATCACTGTCTCTAAACGAGAGTCCAATATATTATTATTGTATTATAGTACGAAAAGTTCATCCATGACCGACGACAGTACAAGGAAATAACATAGCTTCATGTTCAAATCACACTTCTATACATATTCTCATTATCATGCATTTCCCTTCAAATCATAAGATTTATCTCCCCATCATCAACATATACATAATCTCAACAATATACATTGTACATCAATTAAAGAGCTTATAACACAACCTCAATTTCATACATAATCACAATAATAAACATTCTCAAAAATATGTATATACAACTGATAATCAGGTTAAAACATTCTCAACGTGTTACACACCCAATTTCAATCATATGTATTATATCATCGAAACACAGGATTCACGAACACAATGATACTTATTTAATTCAATTAAACCACATAATTCACCCCCAAGCATAATCAATACTGTTAACTCATTTATTCACACAAAGCCTCATCACATAACATGTATGAACGCGAATAACCCAACCAAACCATCAACCACTTATCGTTCCATGTCACCGTTAATTTTATCATCAACTCTGAGCATGCATCCCATTGTCCTGATAAAATGAAACTCACATTTTCATCAAAGAAAACCTATATCTACCTTCGGTACAGAAAATTTAACAAAGCTAACCAATTCCTTCTATAAATTCTCTCACCAACTTTCTTTAAACTCTAGAATCAAAATATTTCATTCTCCTCATGCTCACACGAAGGGGACCCACAAGACCTCACGGATTACAAAAACAACTCACATTATTTTCTTTCACTTTTATTCACGCCAACCCTTACTTTATTTTATATATATATATATATATATATATACACTATATTACTTAAACTTAAACACATTGCTCTCTGTATATAATTTCCTCACGCAAACCTAGAAGATGAAGAATCATAAAAAATACCATTCTCTTTCCTCTTTCATTTTCTAACGTAAAAAGCTTTGTCTATGTCATTTCATAATTTACCATTTACTTGTACTTACTGGTTGCATCCAAATAACCCCACAGTTGAACAATGCCTTTGTATTCTAAACCCACACTTTTACTTTTCACTGATACCCGTTTAAACCTATTTCATTTGGATTCCGATATCTTGACACTATCTTTTTGACATTATTTTAACAACTCCACGTGGTGGGTATTTCTTTTAAAAAAAAAAATGTGACGTCATTAATGAGGAAGAGATTTGAATTTTTGGATACCAAGTTTGCCCTTCCCCAGTGTGATGTGAATTTAACATTCTCTTTCTTCCCTGTTTCATCAAATTTTAAATTCTCTTTCTTCCAATTTCTCCATTCCGATAGGTTTCTTGGCTTCGCTTTCGCCCTTCTGATATCGTTATTGCCTTCGTTTTCGCCATCTGACTGTCGTTCATCCTTCTCGTTGCCCTGTTGGCCTTCGTTGTCGGTGTGGGTGTCATTGTCATTACATCTTTTGGTTCTTGGTGTGTTCGTTTTGCGAAATGGCCAGTTCTTCGAGTAGGGAAAGCGTGTTCATCCTTGGTGGGCTTTGGTGTTTAGCGTTTCGTATTTTGAGTTTGGGTTTTGTGTGTTGTTTTTCATTTAGGGTTTTTAAGTTTTGGTTTTTGGATTTTGTATGCAGTTGATGGCTCGTCACTCAGTTTCAACAAAGTACATATGTAGTTTGAACAAACGTTTGAGAAAGGAGCACCGGTCAGTGATTGCGGGTACTCCTTTTTGGTGGTTTTTAGATTTGACTGATAATGTTAAAGTAGGTAGGAAAATCTTGAGTGATTTAGTGTTTAAATGGGTGGATTCAAGTAGTGGTTTTTTAATTGGAGAGAAACTTGTGCCTATGAATGAGAAAGAATTTTGTTTAGGTTTAGGGTTGAGTTTAGATGGGAAAGAGATTAATTTAAAGGGAGAAATGCGAAGAAGTACATGTGTGAAATACATTGGCAATAAAACAACAGATTTGAATTTGGTATACAAAAGTTTGATGAAGAAAGTAAAAAAAATTCCTTGTTCTCCTTTTTGTAGCTTGTACATATTGGTTGGGATTTGTGAGATACTATTTCCACAACGTAATGGAATAGTGTTTTTCATATTATTTGAAATTGTTGATAATTTAAATGGTTTAGGTAATTATTGTTGGGGTAGTTTAGTGTATCGATATTGGGTAAGTGGTTTGAACAAAGCTTCAGATGCTCTGAAGAAAGGAAAAGCCACAACGAACGTTTATGTCGATGGTTGNATTTACATGTTACAAGTAAGTTATCTTTATTCATTTACAATGTTGAAATTGATTTTGGTCTTGTGGCTTGCATTGAGTTATTGAGTAACAATTAACATGATGAATTTTGTGTAGGTATGGTTTTGTGAGAATTTAATTCCTCCCAAAGGCGCAATAGAAAAAAATCCAAGAATATTGCATTGGATGAATATAAATTTGGGAGACAACCTCGTGAAAGGAGCTTTGGAAACTAGTCTGGTATATGGTTTGTTGTTAGAGTGATTTATGTTATTATATATGTGTTCCTAGTATGACTTGAATTGTTGAATTTCAGGTTAATGATGATGTTGGTGTTGATGTTGATGTTGGTACAATGAAGGATAAGAATGATCTTAAGGATGAACCAAGACAAAAAATGAAACATGACAAGCCATCAACAAAGAAGCTACTTAAGAGAAAACGCAGAGAGAGTTTTATGCAAACTTTAGACCAACAACAAAATCTAGTTGCAGAACTTAAAAGGAGGGTTGTTGTGTTAGAGGAAGAGGTGGCATTTGAGAAAGCTAGACGAAGAAGACCAGAGGATGGTGGACACAGTGTGCCACGTGAAGAACCATCCATCTCCCCGAGAGGCATCTCCCGGGGAGGCATGTCCATTGATCCTCCTCCAATGAAGACATATGTGAGGATGGGGTCACGAAGGCATTACAAGAGTAGAGCGCTTAGGACTCCTTACGTAGGATTGCTTAAAATAAAAAATGAGTGATATTTGTATAGCTTTCTTAAGAGATTGTAATACGGAGATATTGTAACATGAACATATGTTTTGTAATTTGGTTTGTATTATGTTGAATGTTATAAAAATGCAAGTTGCTTTCATTAAGATATTATTACTTACTAACTGAATTGCATACGTTATTGTAAATGGCAAATCTGGTTTTGGTTGAATTGTTAATGAATAAAGTTTGCATTGAAATGTAGTATTAATGTATTTGAAGGATGAATGAAACAATGATTGTTTGACATAGGAAAGAATTCTGTATTTTGAACAAAAAAACTTAGTTCAGGACCTGGAAAAAAATGCAGCAGAAAAGCTGGTTTTGTGTTTTGGACACAAAGTTAAAAAGAGGGAGCCCTTTTTTTGTTCACAGCGGACCATGGTATGAATTCTTGAATGTAGAGTAGAGGTGGAACGGTTTTGGTGTCATTTAGTGGTTTGGAGGTGTTCTAAGTGTGTTTGTTCATGTTTGGGTATGCAAGGAAAGTACGATGTTGAGTGCAAGACCTCAATTCATGTCCTCAAAGAACTTATGCAGAAAAGCTGTGGTAATCGTTTACCACAGAGTGGTAAACGATTACGCGACCTGGCTTTGTGTTTTGGACACAAAGTTCAACAGAGGGAGCCCTTTTTTTGTTCACAACGGACCATGGTATGAATTCTTGAATATAGAGTAGAGGTGGAACGGTTTTGGTGTCATTTAGTGGTTTCGAGGTGTATTAAGTGTGGTTGTTCATGTTTGGGTATGCAAGGAAAGTATGATGTTGAGTGCAAGACCTCAGTTCATGTCCTCAAAGAAATTTTGCAGAAAAAGTTGTGGTAATCGTTTACCATAGAGTGGTAAACGATTACGTGACCTGGTTTTTGTTGTTATGTTGTGTTATTCTGATTTTAGAGTGGATAATAATGTTCCTTGACCTGATCATGGAGATAAGAGACAATTTTCAATACTTCACCCTACTTCATTCATTCCAAGAAACCGTAAACAAAGTTTTAATGAAATATAAAAATAATAGAATTTGAACATAAATTGTGGTTGTGTAGTTTGGTTCTCACCGATATTGGGTGGTTAATATTATAACTACATCCATTAATGTGAACTTCTACTATGATGTCATGCCAACGTTTGTCAACCTCAAAGACAACAACGTATCCTTCCTTTAAACCATATTGGATGCAAAATTCTTTCCAACCTTTTCCAAACTTTGTTGAATTCCTAGTATGTGAAACCAAAACCTTGCACATGATGTCATCCTTATGACCAAGAAGCATAATCTCTGTGAAGCCGTTGTTCCTAATTTCATTCCCAAAAGTGGTCTTATATATATATATATATATATATATATATATATATATATATATATATATATATATATATATATATATATATATATATATATATATATATATATATATATATATATATATATATCATCTGTACAGGGTACAATGTAATTTGAAATACATATAAAGATGTAACAAATCTTAACAATCCTACAAAAACCCATATTCATGTAGCGCTTCCATTCTTGTAATGTTGTCGTTGTCCAGGATCCAGTCCTTTACGTAGTTCTTTCTAATTTCATGCAAGTCCTCCTGAAACAAAATGTTATTTACGTTAGATATAAACAACACCATCATCTGAACTTTCTAACAATCAAATTTATGCTTACATTCGTCTATTGCGGCATGCTCTTGCCGTTGTATTTGTCCTCTTCATCCCAAATTTCCATTGCTTTTAACATGATCACTCCACAATCGAATCTGAAATCAAAGAAACAAATATATAACTTATGACAACATATATTAATGAAGGGACCAAATTATTTACATACAATGATTAAAACAACTCACAAGTTTGGTTGGGATGGGATGTTTGATACTTGAACAGATAAAGGACCAATACTCCCTTCGGGTCTATTGTACAACATGCAAATAATTTCCCCATATTTTGCCTCTAACAAAGAAATAGATTAACCAGTTCACAAAAAGATCATTAAATGACATGAACAATATTACTGAAAAACATAAATTGTGATATCATACCACAAATGTGTCAATCCTAGTCTGATCTTTCACAGCCTTGTTTAATGAGTCAATGACAGATATTTGTAATGTTCTGAGGTTCACTGCATAGGACCACCAGTGTTCATCATGGCAAAATGCCATAAACAACTACAAACAAAGAAAATCAAATGTCAATACATGAACATACTACATTTTCCAAACATAATAATAACAAATTAAACTAACTCACAAAGTCAGCTGTGGGAATGTCTGCAAGACCAAAATGATCAGACCCCATATAGCTCGCGTAATTACGAAGGGTATACACATGTTGATTTTTTTCCATTTTCCTATAATCATTGATAATATGGCCCTGTCAACAATTCGAAATGCATTAATGCCTTTTACATTTTTCTACCAAGAAATATATCATATGAAATAAATTATGATTTACCGTGTATAAAGAACTGAAATGAACCCTCTTCACAACACCAGTCAACCTTCTTTGAAAGTTCATAAACATTGTAGAAGCAAATAACACCACCTACACAATTCAAATTCTCCAAATAAATAACATAAATAACAACAATAAAAACTAACACAAGTCACATCATACTAACCATGTTATCAACATATGTACGTGGCGCTAAAGTCTGCATAGATTTTGTGTTCAACGACTTCCCAATGATTTCATAGACAACCCTGAAAAAATACAAATATTATTCAATCACACACGAATACCTTTCACAGATCACAAATGAAATTCAAAACATTTACCTATGTGCTCCGTCTTTAACGCTCACTGTAATGTACAGTTTCTCAACATCGACATCGGTGGCTGGATCACCAACAAACCTGCGCAATGGTACATGCTCTTCATGATCATCATTGTCACCATCATCAACATGAATATAAGCAGGAAGATGGTCGGATGGTGCAGCTTTGTTAGATGGTGCAGCTTTGTGATGTTTAGCTGGTGGTTCTTCATCCCCTAAAGGGTGTTCATCAACTCCACCACCACATCATTCATCACCTACAACAACACCTTCTTCATGATGAGGAAGATCAGCTTCTTCGTTATAGATTGGAAATTCACGAAGGTCCATTAACTCCTTCGTAAGGCTTGCAATTCTGGCATTCAATGACATTATACCAGAATTGGTTTTCCTGACTATCTCCTCTGCACCTGCTTCCCAAGTGTCGTCATTGGAGCTATCTTCATCTATTTCCGGAAGGGTGGATGGTTCACCCTTCGTTCCTTCACCCTTCGTTTCTTCACCAATTCCTCCTTCATCCATGTCAAAAGCAGCACACACTTCCAGTGTTTCAAGATCGTTCTTACTTAAGTACCACTCCATATTTAACTATAACAAACACAAAGAACTAAATTAGTCAAATATATCCCATCAATATTTACAAAAACAAAATTCATAAAACTTTGAAAGGCTTACTTCTCCGGTCTTAAAGATATTTTCAATTGTTTCTTCCATTCCCGTATAAGGGAGCCATCGCCATATGCGCGGGAACAACCTTTGAGAACGATGACCGTGCAAGGACAGTCTTTCCACGGTCCAAGCCTTAAAATGTCAAAACAAACATTTAGCCAATATTCACAACTCTTTCAAACTAAATTGTTTAGTAAATAATGTTACCTGAAACACAGCTACATTGCCACTAAGACCCAGTGACTTGGAGATTTGTCCAGACATTATTTTCTTCTTACACTTGTTTAAATTTTGTACAATGTTATTATGTACACCAGACGCCCAATCATACAAACACAAACTATCTAAATCATCTAAAACTGAGCAAGGCATGTTACAAACATGTTTAGACTTCCTAGGAAAATAAAATGTAACTAAACAAACTAAAATGTATAACCTACAGATCACATCCACCTCTATGTCCTCATCCCTTACAATCAAATGAAACATGTGAATCAAGTCCTTCTTTGTCATGGTTTTGGGATTAAACATGTCACCAACCAATCCAACTAAACATTCATCAAAAGTAATGTCTAGACCACCTATGTCTAAACCTATGGCCATGAAAACATCCACAACAGTAAAAGGAACCAATTGCTGACACACCCTAAAACTAACATCATTCTCAACCCACCGTTTAACCATCAACTTCAATAATTTTATATTCACTTCAATAGGGTTTAAAATGTTCAAGCACCAATTAAAAGGGGTCATATTAAGACGTTGTATATGAGGGTCTTGTAGTTTGGTATTCATTTCAAGAATGGTCGCCGAATCCATGGAAATACGAAGGCGCCACTACAAAACATTAACATAAGATACAATAAATACTAAAATTCACACGTTATACATCATCCATACGAATAAAACATTAAATTTTATCTTACACTTGGTTTTCTTGATGCCATTGGACCTGCAATGATAACAATGCCCACAAAAATAGTTAGGTTTCGCTAAAGAAAAAAACCTCTCTATTGGAGATTAGGTTAGAGTAAGTTTGCAGTTCCACTTACCCCAAAAATAACAACACACCAACCACGACGAAAACAACAATGGTACAGGGCGGGCTTCAACAGTGCACACCAAGGATGCCCAAGACACCCACAACGACAGAGCACTCACACAAAGCGACTGAGACTACGACAATGATGATGAGATAACGAGAACACCCAAGACACCGAGAGCGGGACAGCGAAAGTGATGATGAGAGAACGAAAGCAACGACGGAGAAAGAGTGAGGAAACCGCGAAAATGAAACAATGAAAGAGGGTGCGAAATGAAAATTCATTCTCTTTGCTTTCCAATTATGCCCCTGAGTCAATTTAAAAAACTGATTTCTTTTTTTAATAACCCGGCCAATCGACAGACGCCATGTGACGTTGTCAAAACCGTGTCAAAAAACGGTGTCAACATGTTTCGATTTCATTTTCCTCTTCTCTCTCTAAATTACGTACCGATACACCCACAAATCTCTCTTCATTTTATTTCATTTAAACCACTCACTGCAACACTCCTTGTCTCTCAATATCACCCTACAGTAACCACTACCAGGCCAAACAATTCTCTTTTTCCCCATTTAAATTCTGCGTCACCCCATTTTGCACACACACACAACCCCTTTTTTATAATCTCCATTTATTTATACTTCTTTCCTTCTCATTTACTACAATGTCACACTCTCAATACTTACCCCTAGGTCTCACTCACTCTCACTCATGCACTATTACTCCTTCCAAACAATACAACCCAAACCCGGTGAAAGTTAACTCGCGCCAACACTCCTCCAATATCCCTCTACTCATTCTCATTCACATACCACTAAAACAGAGCCTACTTTCCATTCTCCCTCCACTCAAACTCTCTCTTTTTTTCTCACATAAATTGAACATGAAGTTCATGCAGACTCGAGCCTCCTACTCTTTTAGTTATCTGACGTCAAAATCCTCTCTTCTTATGCACTCAACTAAAGTAGCATTCTCTTTCTCTTTCTTCTAAGATTTTCAGTAATGCTTTCTATTTAAATTGAAAATAAACTTTCTTCTCTTTTTATTCTCTTTAAATACAGAAATAACATCTCTACCACTGTTCGCCCATCATCCACTTCATATGTAAACTCTTTCTTCGTTTATTCACTTCCCGAAAACTCTCCATGCATAAACCTTCTTCCCTTCTTCCTTATTTTCCTCACCAACACATTGCATAAACTCTCTACGATGCATAATTATCTATCTCCCTTCCTTCGTTTCTCTTCCCATTTCTCATGGCCACCCTTGACTCTCCTTTCCAAGCCAAACTAAGAGGATGATTTGTCTTCTGCATGTGAATACCAAACACTCCTCATTCTTATGAATTCAAAACTTCCCAATGGAACCCACACTTTCCTTTCTCACATACTATCCCAACTCTTTTTCTCTATGATCCCATAACCACAATCACTACTTTTTTCTCCCTTCTTCTATTTTCTTCTTACTTGCCTTCTCCTTCTATCACTATTCTTTATCCTATTTTCCACGTTCACTCTATATCCATCAACCGATTCTCTCATCTCTAATCAAACCAACCCCTTTTCATTCTCTGAAAACCCAACCTTCTTTTCTCTCCATCTAAACACATGCCCGTGCATAAAGATTTCCCCCAATCTTCCACTCATTCAACATTCTTTCCCCACACATAGATCACTTCTCTTAAAATCTTAGTTATCACCCAACACTCTCAATCGACACCCAAACTTCAAGCTCCCTCTCTAATTCAAGATACACATCTTCTTTCTTCCATGAGGTGAGAAAGAACCCGAAACTCAACACTATACACCCACACCCGTTTTACGTACAAAACTTCCCTCAACTCACCCTATACAACATTCCAAGCATCCTCAACCACTCCTCACACTCATGCATTATTCCTCACACGGTTACTACCCAAGGAGACGCCAATAACTTCAGCGTCATGAGTTTCGCTCGTGACCTCCCCAAGATCGAGAAGAGACCAAGGAAAAGGTGACCTCGAGTCTACTTCCTTCCCAAAACCCTAGAGGATTATGGAATATCATTAGATCATATTCCCTTAAAATGTGATAACACCAATGCAATTAACTTGACTAAGAATAATGTTCTTCATTCTAAAACTAAGCATTTTGAAATAAGGCAAAATTTCATACGAGACCATATCCTAAAGGGTGAAATTAAGGTTGAATATGTTGACACCTTACATCAATGGGCAGACATTTTTACAAAACCATTGAATAAAGAAAGATTTATACCATTAGAAATGAACTCGGAATTCTGGATGATAGTAGTATTAAATAGATTAATAATCAATTACACTAAGTTTGTATGCAATTGAATACATTTTACTATTACATTAACATCTTTGCATACTCATATATTATCTGTGATAATTCATGTAATACATTGATTCTAAAATGCTTGATCTGGAAAGACATTGAAAGGTTTTACAGGAAAAATACTTGTTGACTACATGAAACAGGAAAATTATCAAAGTGTTACAGCAAGAAGTCAATTATGATTATGATCAAATCGATTGAATTTCGACATGGGTTTGAAAATCCTAACTTGGAATATCTGTCATCTTAAACCTTCTTTTATATTCTATTGAATGTTTATTCTTCTTATATCTCTATGCTTATCCACTATATTTATGTTCTAAGATGATAAGAGTTTAAACTGTTTTTGATGAATTGAAATTGTATCAACTATGTTATGAGTATTCTGTTACACATTTGTTTTGATACAATACTTGAATATGCTGATACATGCTCTTATATATACTCTGATTACTGCATTGTGCATCTGAAATTTGAGATTAATACATGCATAATGACAAGGGGGTCATTGCATATTATTGATATATCTCACATGTTTTTAATTTAAGGGGGAGAATATCTTAAATTCATGTGGATATTATTGACAGAGGGAGCATCATAATCTGTTTTGATTGCTATTACATTCGGTGCATCTCTTATATGGTTGATTATCTAAGTATCAATTACATTGTACTTATCTTTTTTGATAATGCTCAAAGGGGGAGAATTATGATGATTTGTAATTGAAAATTGTAAGAAAAATGATGAAGATGAAGTTTTGATGATGTCCAAATCAAGTCAAGTTATATCAAGATTCACGAAGATCCTTTGAAGACTTATTTTTGTTATTAAAAAGCTTTTGTAATAATTGTAGTTTATTTTTTAGGACTTAGATTTTCATTGGTTTTGATTCCATGTACTTTCAAACTTTGTGATTGATGTTAAGAGTCAAAATCACACTATTTTAATTGATTAAAACTAGTATTAATCAATTAAAACGAGTAAAAGCTGAAAACTCAACTTTCTCTGTTTTAATAGATTAAAATTCATTTTAATCGATTAAAAGTGATGGTTGAAGTTTTCTGGCTTTTGAAAACTAGTCGTTGCTGATACGCAGGGCCCAAGCCCAATAAATAAAGAACAACCCAAAATCAAGGAGAAGGGTAAAAGAGTCATTCCTACAAAGGGACGGGGGTGAGCTTAGTGATGAATGGAGCTGCATCATGAAAATACATGTTTCACTTCATTTTCAGCACGCTGCATATGGCTTTCATAATGTAAACGTGCTCCATTGGGGTTATTCTAGAAGCCAGCACATGCTTCACATGTAGTCCACGTGTAGGCTGATCCAAATTTCACGGATCTAAATTCTTCTTTGCACATGGCCGAGTGGATGTACTATAAATCCACCAAGGCAGCTTTTGTAAATCACTTTTGGATTTTGAGAGAATTGAAATGCTGATGTACTTTCCAGCCTTTTCTCCACCAAGAGTCAACAACCTTGTGCTTCCTTCCATTTTTCCTCTAGCTTCCTTCCAAGGAGAAGGCCTTCTGAGTTAGATTCCACCACCACCGAAGCACCTCCTGCATCACCTTTCCATCATTCACACACGTCGCTGCAGAGTTTATCTCTATTTCAACCAATTCCTTTTCCGCTGCCAATACAGTCACAATGCATCTCACCGTCCATTCATCAACATCCTAACTGCAGAACTTCATCCTCTCTGCAGTTCATCACTGTAAGCCATAGCGCGCACCCTGCTTCCTCTGTTCTTGTCCGCTGATATTACCACCATCTTCCAAAGCTCAGGGATCTGGATCTGGCATCAAGGATGGATGCTATCAGTTGCACTCATTTTAATCGATTAATAGTAATATTAATCGATTAAAAGTGTTAAATTGCCAGTTTCAAAGAATGGAAGAGTATTTGCTTGAGTCTATAAATAGGCTCTCTTTATCCATCATCAGCAACTCTTCCCTTGTGCTCAAATACTCAGAACTCTTTGAGAATTGTGTGTTCTTTCTCAACTAAGGAAACTCTTGTCTGTGGAGCTGGTGAATTGTTTTTACGGTGATGGAGGAATAACTGATTCATCCTTGGTGCGTCTAAGGAGGTGTGTGGAAGAGAATCATCCTTCGTGAAGTATTCGAAGGAGGTGTTTCATCCTTCGTGAAGTATTCGGAGGAGGTGTCTCATCCTTTGTGAAGACTCAAAGGAGGTGCAGGTTCATCTCTTGTGGTATCAAGAGAGGTGGTTTCTAAACTCTTACAAATTGTTTCTTTATGAATGTAGTTTGTAATTGTTTTGTGCTTAGTGAACTGTTTATCTTAATTTGAGATAAGCGACTGGACGTAGGATTGGTAAGATCCAAACCAGTATAAAATTCATCTATGCAAATTTCTCTCAACCTTACTCTTTTATTTATATTTATTATTTGCATAGTAAGATAAATTGAGAAGAAATTAAAAGGCACACGTTTATATTAAAACCCATCTTGGTTTGTTATTCCACGCTAACCATTCCGCTGCAGCCGCTCTGACAAAAATATGTATGGTTGTATTGTGACTGTGCAACATGGTTAATTATTAATCATGGTTGTGCATCATCAAAAAAAGGGGAGATTGTTGAGATTGATAGGGGGAGCACAGGTTTTGCTTAACCCAATCTTAATAACATCTGTGTTTTTTATGATGACAACACATAATTAATAATACATGTATATTATGTGTTACATGTTATTTGTCTAGATGTTATATGCTTGCATTACTGTGTTAAATCTGCATAAGCATATCTAAGAACATGATTGTGTTCTTCATTGCATATCACTATGCTTAATATGTGTTTTTATATGTGAATGTAGAACTTATGTTGTTGGAAAAGGAAAACCACAAGCACTTTGGTTGAACTTTAAATATGTGGTAAAACAAAAGTTTTAAGTTGATTACATTATGGGGTGAATCGATTAAAACTCGTGTGTTTGCCCAAAATCTTTTCAAGTGTGCTGTGAGATTTTTCAAGAAGAAACTTGTGATTTGATTACATTATGGGTGAATCAATTAAAACTTGTGATTCAAGAAGATTGTAATGACTTTTTATTTTGTGAAAAAGATTTTAAAAGCTTGTATTTATACACTTCACCAATTCAACCCCCCCCCCCTCGGTGTGAGAAATTGAGACATTCTATTTTAACAAGTATAAATCAATTAATAAACTTTAAACTAAAAGAAATCATTCATAAATGGAAAGTTTTACCAAATACGCAAGAGTGCAAATCTGTTACATCTTTGCTCCAACACAAAGGAGATTTAGCTCCTCATGAATGATGGGAAGAAGTACATACAATGAAGAAGATACATCTCCTAATCCTCAAAATATTTTCTATTAATTACAAATGATATAGGTGAGAAGACTCTCTAAAGTACCCTGAAAGGTGTCTCAACTGAAGTACCTTTCCTATTTTTGCATCCCTTCAAATTTGTCCAAGGTGTTGTTATTTATAGATCTTCGTAGCTCGACTCAAGCAATGGTCCACGACTTCAACCTTGAGGTTTCCTCCCTTAGTGGGTTTCCTTTATGACTTTGATATTCTGGGCTGGAGCTGCCAGGTGTTACTTAATGATGAAGGACTTTTTATAGCTTAAGCTTTAGGCCAAGGGTTTAGGACAACTTCTTGATTAAGTTTCCTTCATGGCTTAAGCCCTCGGAATAGTGTGCTAGAGTCGTACTGTGACAGATTCTCATAAAAGTGTTATATTTCTTTTGATTTTTCTCCAAATTACAGGTTTGACTCCTTAAGGTAGCGCCATTCTGTCATAGTTATCTTTCACAGTTATTAGGTAAATTACTTTTCTTAAGTTATTCTCCACTTAATAACTTTTACAAACTATAGTATAATCATATCTTAACTCAAGAAGTACCTATTTAATCAATCAAAGGTCTCATAAAGAAGTTCTTGTCAATAATCCAAAAACCCATGTTTTACAAGAGAAAAACACAGTCATTGATACCAATTGAATCAGATTTGGTAATTCCTAAAATGGAACTATTTTGAATTCAGCATTTCACAAAACAACATTTATCATAATCATCAATTTGATTCACATTCTCAACAATGCAATTCATTCCAAACATAAAATTCAATTAACCCAAATCACAATTAAACCAGAATACCATAAAAAGACAATCAATTTTAAATATCTAACTTCCCTTACACATACACTGCTCTTCACCAAAAAATTTACTACATCAAAGAATCATACTCCTCAATCAAACAAAACCATAATACATGTTAAATTAAATTTATTATAACAACAAATTCATCAATCAACACATTCATCAATCTTAACAAAGCCTTTTAAATATCTAGCTCTAATTACATTGGTTAAATAACCCTTTAACTTAAAGTTGTTCCTTTGAGCTCTATTTTAACTACCTACGTAGACAACATATCACAGGTCTAACCATATCATTAAAATTAGCTAACCAAATATTAGAACCATGTGTGCCTCTAAATGCTAAACTAATTAAAAAATAGAACAAAAGGTGATCTTACTATGTTTGTGATATTGGTCAATCAGAAGTATAGTCATCTCTATCATGAATTTATTGGTGGTTTCTGATCTTAAACACACAAATCAAAAGGTTAGAAAGAAGGAGAGAAAAGGTTAATAAAAAGTTTTAAAGAGACAAAGAGTCTTGTAAGATGAAACTCGTTTAATAAAAATATCTATTTATAATATAACTTTTATTAATAAACTAGTTTTGTGTCATCTTTTAAGATCACTACTATTCTTTGTCTAGATCCTTATATAATTAAATAAATAAATAAATTATCATATAATTAAAATTTATGATAAAATAAATATTGTTAAATATATAAACTACATTTTAAATTTAATAATTTATATAATATAATTATTGAGACATATCCATTTCTGTCTTGGATTCAAGTTGGTGGTGGATGAAGTCAAGTCATCGTTTTTTTTTCTTTCGTCTTTGCATGTTTTAACTATTAATATTTATTTTAATTAAATAAAATCGATAATCAATTAACATTTAAATTGTTTGCTTTATATTATGATTAAAAACAATGATAAATCTATTTTTTTAAAATATATGAGTTCTATTTTGGATTTCTAAACAAGATTTCATATTACGAAAATTTATTTTATTAATTATAACACAATTACTGAGTTATGTTTATCCTGAATTCTATTTGAAGATGATTGTGACTTTTGGTTGGATAAGTCACCCTTTGTTTTTGGGTTGACTAAATAATAAGTTATACTTTAGTGAATATATATAGTATGCATATTTATCTTATACAATTAAAATTAAAATTAAATAAATCATAATTAATTTAATAATACTAATTATACATTGTTTAAATTTATGATAACCCAATAGTATAACAATCATATTTTATGACATACAAAAACAAACTATGACGTACATAGTTTTGTACGTTATAATATGTTTACACATTCATTTTATGACGTAGTAAAAATTCACGTAACATGTATGGTTCATGACGACGTCTTAATTATATATCTCTTTTAACATATATTTGGGGATGTTGTAACATGTATTTTATTGGATTTAATATGTGATTTTTGTTCTTATATATCATTCAATTTAATTAATTTATTTTTACCTAATTTAGAATCTTCAATTTATACTTCAATTATTAATATATTTTTTAGAAAAATATAAAATTTATAAATTTTTCTTTCTTATTTATTGAAATACATTAATTTAGTAAATTTTTGCTACGTCATAAAATGAATGTGTAGACCTATTATAATGTACAAAACTATGTACGTCATAGCTCGTTTTTGTACGTCATAAAATATGATTTTTGTACTAGTGACCTAATACTTTTAAGTGTATAAATTATATTTTAAATTTATAATAATATTGATATGACTTCTTCTTTTTCTTAATTATAGAATAATTGTAGACGTATGTCTATTTTGGATTTCACTTGGTGTTGGTTTTGGCTTATTAATTGACGTGAAATCAATTTTTTTTCTGAAGTTTTTATATGTTTCAATAATTATTAATAAGAAGGTCAATATCTAATTATTTTTCATGATTAAAACTAATAATATATAATTACCTTTTGTCTACAAAAACGTATTATAAATTTATGAAGGATAATTATTAAATATATAAATTATATTTATTTTAACATTTATAAGTAATTTAAATAGTGTAAATTTATTTTTAATTATAACATAATTGTTGAGAATAGCTCATGTTATCATATATATAAAAAAATGTTTCTCTTTCTAATGTGTAATTATTATTATTTTTTAATTTTAAACTTTTAATATTTTTTTTAAAATTCGTATAAGTAATAATAATAAAATAATTACTTATATTTATATTTTTAATAGAGAAGATATTATATATATATATATATATATATATATATATATATATATATATATTCAATTTTATCCTAACAACTTTTTTAAAATTTAAATAATTATTTATAATGAAAAATTATTTACACAGAAAAATAATTATGAGTTAAATATGTTTTTTTTCCTTATTTATAAAACAATTTTAGGTTTTGTTCCTATTTTGAAAATTTTGTTATTTTAATCCTCATAGTCTTAAAAACTCTTATAATTAGTTTTTAAAATTAGACATAATTAATTTTTGTATGATGTTGCAAATGACGAACCGAAATGTGATGTCAGCTTATAATAAAATTATAAAAATTATTCTTTTTTATAATTATATTTCATAAGCATTATTTTATATTTTATTGATGCCTTTATTTTAATAATTAAAAATTATTTTATAATTTAATAAATTGGTAAAATTAAAATTAAAAAGTATGAAACTAAATCTGGTGGAATAAACAATCCTTAAAATTTTCTCGTTCAAATAAGCATTATAATTCATATATTAAAAAAACAAAATGAATGTATTTTCATTAGCTTTTTTTAGAAATGAATTAAATCTGTTTAAGACTGTTTAAGATTATGATTGATCAGAGGTAAAAATCTTTGTGTGGTGAATGTATAACTAATTTATAATAGGTAAACACATAAGAGACAAACTCAAAAGATGAGAGAGGAGAGAAAAGATTTAAAAAACAAAAGTTGTAGAAAGATTATGACTCTTGGAAAATGAAACGCAATTAAATGAAATACCTATTTATATTATAACTTTTATTGATAAAATAATTGAATATTAAGACTATCACTATTTTTCTTTTGTTAATTTTTAGGTCCTTACATAATGAAATAAATAAATAAATAATCTTATAATTAAAATGTATAAATAAATATTATTAAATATGTAAACTATATTTTTAAATTTAATAATGTATATTAATGTAATTTTTTTAGTAATAGCATAATTATTGAGACATGTCCATGTCTATCTTAATGTAAGTGGGTGGTGGATGAAGTCAAGTCATCTTTTTTTGTTTTTCCTTCGTCTTATGTTTTAACTATTAATATTTATTTTGTATGAGAGAGGAGAGAAAAGATTTTAGAAAAAGTTGTAGAAAGATTATGGCTCTTGGAAAATGAAATTCAATTAATTGAAATACCTATTTATATTATAACTTTTATTGATAAAATAATTGAATTAGGTCCTTACCCAATGAAATAAATAAATAAATAATCTTATAATTAAAATGTATGATAAATAAATTTATTAAATATATAAACTATATTTTTAAATTTAATAATTTATATTAATGTGATTTTTTTTAGTTATAGCATAATTATTGAGACACGTCCATGTCTATCTTAATGTAAGTGGGTGGTGGATGAAGTCAAGTCATCCTTTTTATTTGTTTTTCCTTCGTCTTACTTAGTTATGTTTATCGCGATTGTGACTTTTGGTTTGATAAGTCACCTTTCTTTGTTTTTGGATGAACTAAATAATAAGCAATACTTTAGTGATATATATATATATATATATATATATAT
>NW_014542227.1:55495-108752 GCF_000741045.1 Vigna radiata var. radiata
ATATATATATATATATATATATATATAAGGGTTTGTTAATACGCGTACGCCTGTTTTTCAGTTGGTACGTTTTAACAATGTGTACCGGATTATTGTAGACAAAAATACCCTCATTTATCATGGATTCTAAGTTTTAAGGTTAAGGATATTTAAATAATTTTCATTCTCAAAACTAAAAAAAAGAAAGAAACTCTCAAACCCTTACTCACCTCCCTCATCCCTCTCAACCCTTTCTCTTTCATCTCTCTCACTCCAACATTTTCTCTATCATCTCTCTCACTCCAACATTTTCTCTGTCATCTCTATTGTTGCCCAGTTGAAATAAAAAATCACAAACTCTTTGTCATTAGAGATATTTTCTCTCTCATCTCAACATTTTCTCTCTCATCACTCCAACTTTTTTTTTTCATCTCAACTCAATTGAAGATTGAAGATGGTGGTGGTAATTTGAATCAGAGATATTTTTTAAAAATTGAAAAATTTTACTCTTTTATAATCATTTTATATTTATTAATATGTGTAAAATGAATATAAACTTTGTCATTTTACGTTACTCTTTCCAAATCTCAAAGGTAAAAAATGATTTTATTGTTTTTTATCTTGCACAGTGGTTAAAGTTTATTCTACACATCTGTAGAAGTTGATTCAGTGATAAAAAAGGGACATAAGAAAATTAAAGAAATAGGTATACAAGAGCTCCCTAAGAGTACAATTCTTTCAATTATAGGTTGTAATCTTATATCATGTATTCCATACCAATAGAGAAAGGAAAAAGAAACACTTTATGTAAAGAGAAAAGGACAAGGGTTAGGTAAGAGTTTCTGATATTTTTTTTCAATTAAGGCAATAGAGATGACAGAGAAAATGTTGGAGTGAGAGAGACGAAAGAGAAAGGGTTGAGAGGAATGAGGGAGGTGAGTAAGGGTTTGAGGGTTTCTTTTTTTTTTTTTTTTTAAGTTTTGAGAATGAAAATTATTTAAATATCCTTGACCTTAAAACTTAGAATCCATACTAAATGAAGGTATTTTTGTCTATTATAATCCGGTACACATTGTTAAAACGTATCAACTGAAAAACATGCGTACGCGTGTGAACAAACCCCATATATATATATATATATATATATATATCTTCAATTTTATTCTAACCATTTTTTAAAATTTAAATAATTATTCATAATATTTTTTTACACAGTAAAATAATCATCTATAATAAAATTATAAAATTTATTCACTTTTATAAGTATCTTTTATAAAAATTATTTTATAATTTATTGATATTTTTATTTTAATAATTAAAAATTATTTTATAATTTATAAAACTTTTATTATAACAGACACACATGCGCTAGTCTTATTTAAATATAACTCGTATTTTATTAAAAGTATAACACCGTATTTCTTTATGTTATTAAAGTTTATATGGATTAAATATTTTTAATGTAAAAATAATACTAATAATTACATTATTTTAGTAAAAAAATATTTTTGAGCATTTAAACTTGAGTGATGGTCCACGTCTTCAACCTTGAACTTTCCTCTAAAGTGGATTTTCTCTATGGCTTTGATATTTTGGATTGAAGCTGTTAAGTATTACTTAATGATGAAGGACTTTTTATAGTACGAGCTTTAAGTCAGGATTTGAGGAAAACTTTTTGATTGGATTTCCTCTAATTAAGTCCTCAGAATGGTACTATAGTCGTACTGTGACATATTCGCATGAAAGTGTTACAAATCTTTTGTTTTTTCTCTAAATTACAGGTTTGATTCCTTGAGGTAGCTCCTTTCTGTCATAGTTATCTATCACAGTTATTTTGCAAAACAAGTGAAATTGAGGTATTTATGATGAATTTTACACACAATCAAAGCAATATAAGTTACAATCTAGCCCTTTATTATCTAATGTCTTAGTCATCTAACACCTTACTTGTTTAAAATAGATACTTAAGTCATCTAATGTATTCATTTGAGGATTTCAACTATTAGACTTGTCTAACACCTTGACTTGTCTAGTACTAAGATATGGCCTTAAATTTTTTGAACTTATTGCTTTCGTTGACATATGTAATGCATGAGCATTAATCAATTTAGCACATGTAAGCAATACTACACACATAATGTATTTTGATCTTCAAACAACATTGATCAATTTGTCATTCTCACTAAAGGCTTTCTCTCAGTCGTTTAACCACATCTTCACTTCTATCCAGAGACTTACTCATCTAGTAAAGTGTTTTGTTATATCATTAAAATCTTACTGATCGTTGGAGTTCATATACTTTAATAAGACCCTTCTAAGATTTTCACTTAAGAGTAACACCTAGCAGACCCTTGGTGTTGTCCAATGCCAACAAGGGTACTAAAGTTTCTCCAACGCAAGCAAAGTTAGAGACTAGTACTAGATTGGCATCCAATGACACTATAGGGGCGCCTAGCGCTACACTAGAAGTTTGAACTTCTTCTCTGAGTTTTAATTAGGTAAATTTCTCTTCTTGAGTTATTCTCCACTTAATAAATTTTAAAAAACTATAGTATTATCATATCTTAACTAAAGAAGTACCAATTTAATCAATCAAAGGTTTCATAAAGAAGTTCTTGTCAATAATCCAAAAACTCATGTTTTACAAGAGAAAAACACAACCATTGATACCAATTGAATCAGAGTTGGTAATTCCTAAAATGGAAACATTTTGAATTCAGCATTTCACAAAACAACATTTATCATAATCATCAATTTGATTCACATTCTCAATAATGCAATTCATTCCAAACATAAAATCCAATTAACCCAAATCAAAATTAAACGAAAATACCATAAAAAGACAATCAATTCTAAATATCTAACTTCCCTTACACATACACTACTCTTCACCAAAAAATTTACTATATCAAAGAATCATACTCCTCAATCAAACAAAACAATAATACATGTTTGTCGCAACCGGAATCGCGACGGGACGACGATCCAAAAAAAGAAACGAGTTTTGAAAAAGAGTTTGGAGTCGCCACCATAGTTTATTCTGGAAAACTACAGAAAAATCATAAAATGATAAGGCACGGTCCACGAAAACCAAAGATTGGGTTCGGGAGTCAGTTACGTGTAGGGAAGTATTAGCACCCTACAACGCCTACCCGAAGGCAGTACCTTTAATTAAAAAACGCAAACTTGATGTGATTTTTCAAAATGTTTAATTATCCCTGAAAATAAAATTCTAAAGAAACAAAAATATCTTTTTATTTTTTGCGCCCGACAAGGATCGACCTTGCTCCTACGTATTCTCAAAATGAGAAATCAGGGTTACGTAGTTCTAGTATAAAGATTGATTGTTATTTGGAAAAGGATGTTTTATATTTTTGGTATTTTTTTGTAAGGAAGAAGAAAAGGTTTTCTAGCACAAGGACGATGCGAGCGATCACACATGTGCTTAAACCTTTAAAATATTTTTTTGATTATTTTTATGAAAAGGAAGAAAAGGTTTTACAGCACAAGGACGATGTGTGCGATCAGACATGTGCTTAAACCCTTAAAATATTTTGATTATTTTTATAAAAAGGAAGAAAAGGGTTCTCGATGTGTGCGATCACATATGTGCTTAAACCCTTAAAATATTTTGATGGTTTTTATAAGAAGGAAGAAAGGTTTTATAGCACAAGGACGATGCGTGCGATCCCACATGTACCTAAACATTTTTATTTTTTTATATTTTTAATTTTATTCTTTTTACATTTTATAATTTTATAAAAAACTGGCCTAATTTATTATATGAAAATAAATTATTTTAAATGAAATAAGACCATATCTAATTATTAAATAAAAGAAGAATTTTAAACACTACGAAATCTACTTCCGACAAAATAATAGTTACTCAAATATTTAGAATAAAACAAAAATTTGAAATAAACAAAAATAACGCATATTGGCGTAATAATGGTAAACAAGCTATATAGATAAAACGTACCTGTGGAAAAAAATGGGTTGATATATTATGGTTGCATAAAAAAAAAATGAATATAAAGAAACCAAACATGCATAGATTACAATTGGTGAAGAAAAGTTTGAGACCAAAACTAGGAGAAAAAAAAATGATGATAAAATGTAATAAAAACAAAGATAAAAATAAAAAATAGAAATGAAATAAATAAGCAAATAAAAGAAAGAAGTAAGAGAATCAAGCAGAAAAGGAAAAAACGACGCAACAAAATAGAAAGAAAGGGGAAAAAGGGGTTGAGTTCAAAGTTTCTTACTAACCAGAAAGCTCTCCTTCTATTTTTCCTGTTCCCTTATGTTCTCTTCCCGAAATTGGATTTTTTTCTCTTTCTCTTTTTTTTCCTGTTTGCTTATGCTCTCTTCTCGAAGTTCAATTTTTTTCCTCTCCAAATTGGATTTTTTTCCTCTCCCTCCTTTTCTCTTCGAGGTGCATATTTATATAAACACATTGTAATATTATTGTGATTTTGTCTTAATGACGAATTAATTGACATTTAACAAAATAGGGAAGAAAATGATCTAATAAATCAAATTATAATAATTGTCAAAAAATTATCCATTAAAAGGAAATCATATTTTGCTTGAAACTGAATGCAGCAATCAATATATTATTTTTTAATTATTGCTTGTAATTATTGCCATAATGCTGATTCAAATTATTACCAAAAAATATTCTATTAATGACTTATGGGTAATTTTCCAAGAAAATCAAATCTTTTTTTTTTCATTTTTTCACGTGCACCCTCCTTTTTTTCCTTTTTTCCTTTTTTCCTTCCTTCTTTTTTCCCTTTTTTTTGTTTCTTTTTTTTCTTTTATTTTTCTTTTCCCTTTTTTCTTTTATTTTTTTGTTTTCTATTTTGTTCGTTTTCTTTTTTTTTTTTCATTTCTTTTCTTTTTGTAATTTTTTTATTTTCTCTTTTTCCTTTTTTTTTTCTTCTTCTTTTGTGTCTTTCCTTTTTCCTTTTTTTTCTTCCTTATTTTCTTTTACTATTTTTTTTATTCTTTCTTCGTTTTTTTTAAAACAAAATAATAAAAATGAATGAAATAGGACAACAATAAAAACCAAGTCTCATTATTTAGTCAGCCGGACGAAATTGGGTGTTGACAATGTTAAATTAAATTTATTATAACTGTTAGGAAACAGGTAGGCTTCGTTTTACACCAAAAGGGGGGGGGGTGAATTGGTGTTAGTTCAAAAACAAAATATTTTCGCAATCTTTATACAAAAGTATAAAGCTTTTTTATCTTTCTTGAAATGCAAGCAATGAAAATTTCTATGCAGCGGAAAAACGTAGTTGACTGCTAAACAGATAGAGTCGACTGAAATAAAGAGTGCAGGGATAGAGAAAATCAAACACTGGTTTTTGTACTGGTTCGGCCAACAATGCTTACATCCAGTGTCCTTCCAACCCAGGAAACAAATGCACTATAATGGTTGCGGTTTTTACAACAAGGAATTTTTAGAAGCCTCACGCAAAAATATAAATCTCCTCTCTAACCCAAAACCAAAATATAACTACACAACAAAACCAGAATTGTAGCAAGAATCCCCTCTTCTGCAATCTGAACCCACGTCAAACAATCCTCAACGTGTAACCAGAACTCTTCACAGGATGCCAAGCCTTAATAAAACAGTCTTCACAGGATGCCAAGCCTTCAAAGATCAATCAAGAAGCACCTTCTTCGTGCAGATAATGATCACACAGTCAACGCATCAACCTTCTCCCTTTGAATCTCTCTCAAGATAGATCACCACCGTCTTCTTGGAGAATTCTTGGAGCTTAACATAGAGATTTCAATCTGAAACAAGAAATGAAAGTGTCAGAGTGTCAAAAGTCCGAGAACAACTCGTGTTCTGTCTATTTATAGTTTTCTGTCAGTCAAATTGTTTCTCAGTCGAATAGCCTACAAATTCAGTCGACTGTATTAATACAGTTATAATAGACAATCACCATAGAGGCTCTCACTCAACAAAAATCAACACACATTCATTACAGTTGATGAAGTCATCAATGCTTAACTAACTTTTAAAAATATAGCCGTTGGAGCGTGTAAGCATAACAGAATTCCAAAACCGATCAATAACATAGTCGAATATGCATTTGACAATGTCGACTGACACATGTAAAAACAGTTTGAAATTCTTTTCAACTCAAAACATCACACATCACCGATTCTCAAAATCTGTACAATGATTTTAGAATAGTCGAATCCATTATAGGTGTATTCAACTGGACTAGAACTTTGTCACACAATTATAAGTTCATAAAGGTGTTTGTGATCTTTCACTTCAAGAAATGTGAAATAAAATGTTTTTAATCAACCAGTTCATATTCCACATTTCCATACAAGCATGTTCCACAAATATATCACACAATCAATCATAGGAACATACATCACAGTACATTAAAACATGTTTAGTAGATATGACAATTAATTCAAAATAAGAACATGTAATACTGCAACATGTGTACTGTTATTATTAATTGTGTTGTCATCATCAAAAACTAGTTTGATATAGAGTTTGTCTTGTCAACAATCTCAACAATCTCCCCCCTTTTTGATGATACACAACCATGATAAATAACTCAACAATGTTTGTACAATTCAACACATGATAGAGTATTAACATATATCAGAAACAATTAATACAGTTCAATTACTCTGCATATTCAGCTAAATATCAAGCAGATAAAGTATGAGACAAATAATTCTCCCCCTTTCACAAAGCATTTATGCTTGCTCTCATACTCTCATATATATATCTCTCCTCTTTGTGCATTAACAAAAAAGGAGTGCTTTAGATATTTATGCAGTTTTGAAAACTGAGATGCATCAGAAAAATATACAGTTTGGAAAAATACAATGATGCTCTCAAAATCACAATTTCATCACAAAACAGTATAAACTCCCCCTGAAATGTAGTGTGTGATGAAAAAAAAAATGTGTAAAACAGTGATACTCCCCTGTCATTATGCATGAGTAATAAAATCAATTCAAGTGCACAATGTAGCATATAACAGATTTATCAACAGTTTAAGCACAGAGTTGTATCAAAGTCAGAATATCAAACCATATAGATATGCAATGATACAAATTTCAACAATCTCACAATATTATCTCAATTCAGATATTGAAACACATAAAAACCAGAGATAATAGCAGATAATATATGATTTAGGAAAACAGTGAAGATAGAACCAGATTCCAGATATGGAATTGTTAACCCATTTTGACGCAGTCGAATGCTTCAAATCATCAGTCGAATGCATTGCTTTTACAAATGTGTAATTCCAATTGTAGATTTCCAAAGCAATGTCCTTCCTGCAAAACCTTTCAACAACCTTTTCTAGATCAAGCATAATGGTTAAGCAAGAATTATTACCAAATAACAACAAAAGTCAATATGTAAAGATGTATGATAGAATAAGCATAGTTGATTTTAAACAGGGCATAGTCGAATCAATCAACCAGAATCAATATTATTCCAACAGATTAAGTAAATGGATTGATTCAAAAAGACTAATTTCATTTCCTTGAATAAAAGATATTACAATGGTAGGATTATACAAGGAAATCAAAACACAAAAAGCAATAAGCAAAAGATGAATTTATATGCCATGCACAAAATATATTGCAAAGATAAAGCAAGTGATGTGTATCATTTATTCCTCTCCTTCATCAAATGAACTCATGGATATGTTCTCATTTTGGTTCGTATTCCTCAGATTCCTCAAAATGAAATTGATCTTTGACTCTAGTGATTCAAGCTTATCACCGATCAGTTGAAGCAGATCAACAAAATAGGTTTCATGAGGACAATTAGACATAGAATTGGATCTAAGTATCTCTGTTGAAGAAGTCCTTCCAATAACGTTTGTTATGTCAACATCTTCATTATAATGCCATCCTTTGTCACTCCAGACAAGTCCAAATAAGGCAAGAGTATTGAAATTTATTATATCAGAACATATGCTTAAATACTTTCTTTCACGAGAGACGTGTACTCCATGAAGTATTAGCATGTTACTAACAAGAACACCATATGGCAAATGTCGAACAAAGAATTGAGTGGCCTTGATCATGTGGTCCTTGAGTACTTCTATCCAGTTGGTGGGTATGTTGTTCTTGATGGCATATAAAAGATGTACTTCTTCAGTAGTCATTTCACCTTGCACCAGTCTTCCTGGAAGAATTACTTGTGCCAAAATATATGCAAGTAACATCTCTTCAGTCTTAAGATCCTTGTGAAGTAACATGTTTTCCCTTGCTTCACTGACAGGAACTCTGAGCCAGCTTCTGAACATATCCTTTTTTTCAAACCAGAAATTCATCTGAGACTCAGGTTTATGGGAAAGAACTCCATTGGGTTTAAGACCAGTAGTCTGCTGCCAAATATCATTGCTAATAATGATGTCAGCGCCTTTGACCTTTGAGCAAATATTTCCGTCAACAATTCTCAGATTTTGATAGAAAGTTCTAACAAGATCAGGAAACCATTCTCCATTCATTTGTAAAAATGTAGACAAGCTTTTTTTCTCAATCCATCCAGGAAATTTAAAGTTCTCTTTTCCAAATAGCCTTAGATCCAGATATCTTTGTGGAGTGACTTCCTTTGGATATCCCATATGGATTCTTACTTCGGGGTCTTCATCACTAACCATTTCTTTAGTATCAGCTTGTTTGTTCATAACAATGGACTTTCCTTTTACCTTCCTTGAAAGATGAGTTGTGGAGGTCATTTTTTAGTTTGTTCCAATAATCCAGAGTCCAGTCAAGGGTCATTGGAAATACACAAGTAAGGTGTGTGCTAGTGTCAGAAGAGAATGCAGTAATGACATCATGGATGAAATTGGCGCGAAAGGCTAAAAGGAATCCAAAAAAAAATAAAAATTATAGTTGAATGAATTAAAATGTTAGTTGACTATGAATTATGAAAATAATTTTCAAACAAGTCAACCAATCAATCAATTAAGCACACAACACAAACAATCATACAACAATAATCAATCAATATGAGCATGATGCAGCAGATAGATACAGATTTACCAGTTGTAGATTCTCAAGATTTTTGATATGTTCCATAGTTGATTCATCCTTGAGATCAATTTTGCATCAGTTGTGTATCCTGCAAAACAGTTAAGTTTTGGTTACTGGTACCTATTTGACTTTGGGTCCTTGATTGTTAATTTTTGTTACATGTTCCTTTGGTATCCAAACATATAATCCTTTAGGAAAAACAACATTTCTGTAATAACAATTTCTAACAGTATAACCAATACAATTGTAATAAAAACATGCATTTCTAGCAGGTTTGCTTAACTCGATAAATTTCCTAGCATTGGTTCTATTAGATTGAGCTTTGTAACCAATTCCTTGCCTATTAATGATTCTGCTAGATGAGTTTAAAATAACATCTAAGTTGTCTCTACCTTGAGTAAACTTAGCTAGCGTGCTAGTCAAGTAATCTATCTTTTCAATATGAGTATGACAATTTTCACAAGCTTTTTCTATAGTAATAGTTTTAACTTCTACATTCTTAGCAGATAACAAAGCTTCATTTAATTCTTTTTCTAATTTCTCATTCTCTGCAAAAAGGTTGTTAATTCTATTTTCAAAGTCTCTTCTTTCAGAGTTTAGTCGATTTACCTTATATTGTAGTCGCATGGCTTCAGCATGTAACTCTTTAAATGCATCTTGCAGCAGATCATATTTGACTTCCACTGGTTCATTTGATATGTCTGTATCACTGTCATAGTCGTCCCATGTTACACCTGTCATATAGCACAAATTTGATTCCTCCTCTTGATCAGAATCTTCATCACTTGATTTCTCAGAATCTGAGTTTTCCCAAGCAATGTAGGCTCCTTTTCTTCTCATATTTCTACCTTGAGGGAATTTGTTCTTTCCTTTTTGCTTTGGCTGTAAGTTAGGACAATCAGGCTTGATGTGACCTTCTTTTCCATATTCATAGCACTGGGCAACATTTGTACTGAAGCTCTTCTTTTTGCTTTGACCTGCATGGTTAGACAGTTGACTATCATTTTGCATTAGTCGACTAAACTTTCTTACCATCAAGGTCATCAATTCTTTGTCGTCCATGTCTGTTTCTGTGTTGTTCTTGCTTGAGGCTTTCAGAGCAATGAACTTCTTTTCTTCAATCTTCTCTTCATCCTTTAATATACCAAGTTCCAATCATGTTCCCGTAACTTGCCAAACAAGGTAGCCATGTTCATAGTTGTAAGATCTTTGGATTCAGAGATTGCAATGACTTTTGGTTGCCAATTCCTGTTCAGACTTTTCAAAATCTTGATGTTGATCTCCTCTTTATCAAACACTTTGCCAAGAGTCATTAAATGACTTACAATGTGAGTGAATCGTTTATGCACATCATAGATGTTTTCACCAACCTTCATTCTAAAAAATTCATACTCTTGTATCAATGAGTTCTTTCTGGCTCCCTTGACTTCATTCGTGCCTTCATGAGTTACCTCTAAGACATCCCACATTTCCGTTGCAGATTTGCATTGAGATATCCTGAAAAATTCATCAATTGTCAGTGCAGAGGCAATTATATTTCTAGCTTTAACATCATACTGAGCTTTTCTATTTTGATTAGTAGTCCACTCAGTAAAAGGTTTTAAAACAGTTTCTCTATCAACAGTTTTTGTAGGCACATATGGACCATTCAAAGTGGCATCCAAAATTCCCTTATCTTGCGATTCAAGAAAGATTTGCATTCGAATTTTCCACAAAGGGTAATTTTTAGCAACAAACAGAGGTGGTCTGTTTTTTGAAGCACCTTCACCAAAAGTTTGAAAACTAGAAGCCATCCCAGGTTTTATAGTCGAATAAGATAAAAACAGAGTCGACTAGATTTTCAAATATCTTATGAAAACCAGCTCTGATACCAATTGTTAGGAAGCAGGTAGGCTTCATTTTACACCAAGAGGGGGGGTGAATTGGTGTTAGTTCAAAAACAAAATCTTTTCGCAATCTTTATACAAAAGTATAAAGCTTTTTTATCTTTCTTGAAATGCAAGCAATAAAAATTTCTATGCAGAACGTAGTTGACTGCTAAACAGATAGAGTCAACTGAAATAAAGAGTGCAGGGATAGAGAAAATCAAACACTGGTTTTTATACTGTTTCGGCCAACAATGCCTACATCCAGTGTCCTTCCAACCCAAGAAGCAAATGCACTGTAATGGTTGCGGTTTTTACAACAAGGAATTTATAGAAGCCTCATGCAAATATTTAAATCTCCTCTCTAACCCAAAATCAAAATATAACTGCAGAATAAAACTAGAATTCCAGCAAGAATCCCTTCTTCTGCAATCTGAACCCACGTCGAACAATCCTCAACGTGTAACCAACACTCTTCAAAGGATGCCAAGCCTTAATAAAGCAGTCTTCACAGGATGTCAAGCCTTCAATCAACGTACCAGTCTTTACAGGATGCCAAGCCTTCAAAGATCAATCAAGAAGCACCTTCTTCGTGCAGATAATGATCACATAGTCAGCGCATAAACCTTCTCCCTTTGAATCTGTCTCAAGATAGATCACCAACGTCTTCTTGGAGAATTCTTGGAGCTTAACACAGAGAATTTAATCTGAAACAAGAAATGAAAGTGTCAGAGTGTCAAAAGTCGAGAACAACTCGTGTTCTGTCTATTTATAGTTTTCTGTCAGTCAGATTGTTTCTCAATCGAATAACCTACTAATTCAGTCGACTGTATTAATACAGTTATAACAAATAGTCAACACAGAGGCTCTCAATCAACAAAAATCAACACACATTAATCACAGTTGACAAAGTCATCAATTCTTAACTAACTTTTAAAAATATAGCCATTGGAGCATGTAAGCATAACAGAATTCCAAAACAGATCAATAACACAGTCCAATATGCATTTGACAATGTCGACTGAAACATGTAAAAACACTTTGAAATTCTTTTCAACTCAAAACATCACACAACAATGATTCTCAAAATCTGTACAAAGGTTTTAGAATAATCGAATCCATTATAGGTGTATTCGACTTGATTAGAACTTTGTCACACAATTATAAGTTCATAAAGGTGCTTGTGATCTTTCACTTCCAGAAATGTAAAATATAATGTTTTTAATCAACCAGTTCATATTCCACATTTTCATACAAGCATGTTCCACAAATATATCACACAATCAATCATAGGAGCATACATCACAGTACATTAAAACATGTTCAGCAGATATGACAATTAATTCAGAATAAGAACATGTAATACTGTAACATGTGTACTATTATTAAGCATTGTGTTGTCATAATCAAAAACTAGTTTGATATAGAGTTTGTGTTGTCTACAATCTCAACAATAACAACAAACTCATTAATCAATAGATTCATCAATCTCAACAAAGCCTTTTAAATATCTAGCTCTAATTACATTGGTTAAAAAACCCTTTAACTTAAAGTTGTTCCTTAGACTCTATTTTAACTACCTACGTAGACAATATATCATAGGTCTAACCATATAATTAAAATTAACTAACCAAATATTAGAACCACACGTGCCTCTAAATGCTAAACTAATTAAAAAATAGAACAAAAAGTGAACTTACTATATTTGTGATATTGGTCAATCAAAAGTATAGTCATCTCTATCGTGAATCTACTGGTGGTTTCTGATGTGAAACACACATATCAAAAGGTTAGAGAGAATGAGAGAAAAGGTTAATAAAAGGTTTTAAAGAAACAGAGACTCTTGTAAAATGAAACTCGTTTAATAAAAATATCTATTTATAATATAACTTTTATTAATAAACTAGGTGAGTGTCATCTTTTAACATCACAACCATTCTTTGTCTTGATCCTTATATAATTAAATAAAGAAATTATCTTATAATTAAAATTTATGATAAAATAAATATTGTTAAATATATAAAGTACATTTTAAATTTAATAATTTATATTAATGTAATTTTTTGTTATAATATAATTATTGAGACATGTCCATTTTTGTCTTGGATTCAAGTTGGTGGTGGATGAAGTCAAGTCATCGTTTTTTTTTTCTTTCGTCTTTGCATGTTTTAACTATTAATATTTATTTTAATTAAATAAAATCGATAATCAATTAACATTTAAATTTTATGCTTTATATTATGATTAAAAACAATGATAAATCTATTTTTTTAAAATATATGAGTTCTATTTTGGATTTCTAAACAAGATTTCATATTACGAAAATTTATTTTATTACTTATAACACAATTATTGAGTTATGTTTATCCTGAATTCTATTTGAAGATGATTGTGACTTTTGGTTGGATAAGTCACCCTTTGTTTTCTGAATTCTATACTTTAGTGAATATATATAGTATGCATATTTATCTTATACAATTAAAATTAAAATTAAATAAATCATAATTCATTGAATAATACTAATTATACATTGTTTAAATTTATGATAAGCTAATATTTTTAAGTGTATAAATTATATTTTAAATTTATAATAATATTGATATGACTTCTTTTTATTAATTATAGAACATTGTAGACGTATGTCTATTTTGGATTTCACTTGGTGTTGGTTTTGGCTTATTAGTTGACGTGAAATCAATTTTTTTCTGAAGTCTTTATATGTTTCAATAATTATTAATAAGAAATTCAATATATAATTATTTTTCATAATTAAAACCAATAATATATAATTACCTTTTGTTTACAAAACGTATTATAAATTTTAGAAGGATAATTATTAAATATATAAATTATATTTGTTTTAACATTTATAAGTGTTGAGAAATGTATGTTACATCTTCATTGTTGAGAAATGTATGTTACATCTTCATTTTGACCTTTGTTTTAACTCGTATTATCATAAATAAAAAAAGGTTTCTCTTTCTAATGTGTAATTATTATTATTTTTTAATTTTAAACTTTTAGTATTTTTTTAAAATTCGTATAAGTAATAATAATAAAATGATTACTTATATTTATATTTTTAATAGTGGAGATATTATATATATATATATATATATATATATATATATATATATATATTCAATTTTATCCTAACAATTTTTCTAAAATTTAAATAATTATTCATAATGAAAAAATTATTTACAAAACAAAATAATTATAAATTAAATATGTTTTTATTTCTTTAACTATAAAACGATTTTGAATTTAGTTCTTATTTAAAAATTTTGTTGATTTTACTCTTTTTAGTATTAAAACTCTCATAGTTAGTTTATAAAATTAGATGTAATTACACTTTTGTATGTTGTGACAAACGACGAACCGGCACATAATAAAATTATAAAATAATTTTTTTATAATTATCTTTTATAAACATTATTTTATAATTTATTGATGTTTTTATTTTAAGAATTAAAAATTATTTTATAATTTAATAAATTGGTGAAATATAAAATTAAAAAGTATGAAAATAAATCTGGTGGAATAAACACTCTTTAAAATTTTCTCGTTCAAATAAGCATTATAATTCATATATTAAAAAAACAGAATGAATGTATTTTCATTATATTTTTTAAGCCGTCTCTTGTTTTTTCTTATACAAATGAATTAAATATGTTTAAGACAGTTTAAGATTATGATTGATCAGAGGTATAAATCTTTTTGTGTTGAATCTATAACTAGTTTATAATAGTTAAACACATAAGAGACAAACTCAAAAGATGAGAAAGAAGGAGAGAAAAGATTTAAAAAAAGTTGTAGAAAGATTATGACTCTTGGAAAATGAAACTCAATTAATTGAAATACCTATTTATATTATAACTTTTATGGATAAAATAATTGAATATTAAGACTATCACTATTTTTCTTTTGCTAACTTTTAGGTCCTAAATAAATAAATAAATAATCTTATAATTAAAATGTATGATAAATAAATATTATTAAATATGTAAACTATATTTTTATATTTAATAATTTATATTAATGTAATTTTTTTTAGTTATAGCATAATTATTGAGACACGTCCATGTCTATCTTAATGTAAGTGGGTGGTGGATGAGTCAAGTCATCCTTTTTTTTGTTTTTCCTTCGTCTTTGTATGTTTTAGCTATTAATATTTATTTTAATTAAATAAAATCGATAATCAATAAACATTTTCATTGAATGCTTTATATTATGATTAAAAACAATAATAAATCTATTTTTTTTTAAATATGAGTTGTGTTTTAGACAAGATTTCATATTATGAAATTTTTATTTTATTAATTATAACATAGTTACTGGGTTATGTTTATCGCATTTGTGACTTTTGTTTTTATAAGTCACCTTTTTTGTTTTTGGATGGACTAAATAATAAGCTATATTTAGTGAATATATATATATATATATATATATATATATATATATATATATATATATATAAAATGAAAATGAAATGAATATTAATTAATTAAATAATATTAATTATACTATGTTGAAATTTATGATAACCTGATATTTTTAAGTGTATAAATTATATTTAAAATTTATAATAAATAATCTATATTAATATGACTTTATTTTTAATTATAGCATAATTGTAGATGTATGACTTGGTGCTGGTTTTTGTCTACGTGAAATCAATTTTTTTTTTATGTCTTTATTTGTTTCGATAATTACTAATAAGTAGGCAAATATATAATTATTTTTTATAATGAAATTAATCATAATAATAATTACTTTTTGTGTACAAAACGTATCATAAATTTATGAAGAATAGTTATCAAATATATCAATTATATTTATTTTAACATTTATAAGTAATTTAAATAGTGTAAATTTATTTTTAATTATGACATGATTGTTGAGAAATGAATATTTCGGATTCATCTTAACCTTTGTTTGAGCTAAGTTATCATCTATAACGTTGAAAAAAAGGGTTTTCTCTTTTTAAGGTGTTATTTTTTTTAATTTTAAACTTTTTGTAATTAGTTTTTAAAATCCATATAATTAATCATAATAAAAAAATTATATATATTTATATTTTTAATAAAAGAGATTATATATATATATATATATATATATATATATATATATATTCAATTTTATTCTAACAACTTTTTAAAATTTAAATAATTATTCATAATATTTTTTTTATACAGTAAAATAATCATCTATAATAAAATTATAAAATTTATTCACTTTTATAAGTATCTTTTATAAACATTATTTTATAATTTATTGATATTTTTGTTTAAATAATTAAAAATTATTTTATAATTTATAAAACTTTTACTATAACAGACACATATGTGCTAGTCTTATTTAAATATAACTCGTATTTTATTAAAAGTATAATACCGTATTTCTTTATTTCTTTATGTTATTAAAATTTATATGGACTAAATATTTTTAATGTAAAAATAATACTAATAATTACATCTTTTAGTAAATAAAATATTTCTGAGCATTTAAACTTATGGTCCACAACTTCAACAATCTTGAAGTTTCCTCTCTTAGTGGGTTTTCTCTATGATTTTGATATTTTGAATTGGAACTGCTAAGTATTACTTAATGATGAAAGACTTTTTATAGTTCGAATTTTAGCTCAGGATTTGAGAAGAAATTTTTTTATTGGATTTCTTCAAATTAAGCCCTCAGAATACTGTTATAGTCGTAATGTGACATACTCTCATGAAAGTGTTACAATCTTTTGATTTTTCTCCAAATTACAAGTTTGATTCCTTGAGGTAGCGTTTTTCTGTCATAGTTATCTATCACAGTTATTTTGTAAAACAAGTGAAATTGAGGTATTTATGATGAATTTTACACACAATCAAAGCAATATAAGTTATAAATTAATATTAAAAAATACTAGTATCAAGCACTTACCATCTAGCCCTTTATTATTTAATGTCTTAGTCATCTAACACCTTACTTGTTTAAAATAGATACTTAAGTCGGCTAATGTATATTCATATGAGAATTTCAACTATTACACTTGTCTAACACCTTGACTCGTCTAGTACTAAGATATGGCCTTAAATTTTTCGAACTTATTGCTTTCATTGACATATGTAATGCATGAGAATAAATCAATTTAGCACATGTAAGCAATACTACACACATAATGTATTTTGATCTTCAAACAACATTGATCAATTTCTCATTCTCACTAAAGGCTTTCTCTCAGTCGTTTAACCACATCTTCACTTCTATCCAAAGACTTATTCATCTAGTAAAGTGTTTTGTTATATCATTAAAATCTTATTGATCATTCGAGCTCATCTACTTTAACAAGACCTTTATAAGATTTTCACTCGAGAGTTACACATAGCAGTCCCTTGGTGTTGTCCAATGCCAACAAGGGTACTAAAGTTCGCCCAACGCAGGCAAAGTTAGAGACCAATACTCGATTGGCATCCAATGACACTATAGGGGCGCCTAGCGCTACCCTAGAAGCTTGAATTTCTTCTCCGAGTTTTAATTAGGTAAGTTACTCTTCTTGAGCTATTCTCGACTTAATAAATTTTAAAAAACTATAGTATTATCATATCTTAACTCAAGAAGTACCAATTTAATCAATCAAAGGTCTCATAAAGAAGTTCTCATCAATAATCCAAAAACCCATGTTTTACAAGAGAAAAACACAGCCATTGATACCAATTGAATCAGAGTTGGTAATTCCTATGGAACCATTTTGAATTTAGCATTTCACAAAACAACATTTATCATAATCATCAATTTGATTCGCATTCTCAACAATGCAATTCATTCCAAACATAAAATCCAATTAACCCATATCATAATTAAACCAGAATACCATAAAAAGACAATCAATTTTAAATATATAACTTCCCTTACCCATACACTACTCTTCACCAACAAATTTACTATATCAAAGAATCATACTCCTAAATCAAACAAAACCATAATACATGTTAAATTAAATTTATCATAAGAGCAAATTTACCAATCAACACATTCATCAATCTTAACAGAGTTTTTTTAAATATTTAGCTCCCATTAAATTGGTTAAATAACCCTTTAACTCAAAATTCAGAAGTATAATCATTTCTATCATAAGATTAAAAAGAATGAGAGAAAAGGTTTATAAAAGATTTTAAAGAGATAATAACTCTTGTAAGATGATACTCATTTAATAAAAACCTCTTTTTATAAATTTTATCAATAAAATAGTTCAGAGTCAAATATTACTACTATTTTTTGTTATTTTGTAGATCATTACATAATTAAATAAATTAATTATCTTACAATTAAATTTTATGATAAAATAAACATTGTTAAATATGTAAACTATATTTTAAAATTAATAATTTATATTAATGTAATTTCTTATAGTTATAGTATAATTATTGAGACATGTCCATGTCTGTCTATCTTAGATTGAAGTTGGTTGCGGATGAAAAGTCATCGTTTTTTTTCTTTTTCGTCTTTGTAGGTTTTAAATATTAATATTTATTTTAATTAAATAAAATCGGTAATCAATAAACATCTGAATTGTATGCTATATATATATATATATATATATATATATATATATATATATATATATATATATATATATATATATATATTTGTCTTATATAATTAAAATTAAAATTAAATAAATAATATTGAATAATATTAATTATACTATTTTTAAATTTATGATAACCTAATACTTTTAAGTGTATAAATTATATTTTCAATTTATAATAAATAATCTATATTGATATGACTTTATTTTTAATTATAGAATAATTGTAGACGTATATTTTGGGTTTCACTTGGTGTTGGTTTTGGCTTATTAGTTGACGTGAATTAATTTTGTTTGAATTTTCCCAAGTCTTTATATGTTTTAATAATTATTAATAAAAAGGTCAATATATAAATATTTTTCATAATTAAAATTAATAATAAATTAATACCTCTTGTTTACAATAACGTATTATAAATTTACGAAGGATAATTATTAAATATAAATTATATTTATTTTAACATTTATAAGTAATTTAAATAGTGTAAATTTATTTTTAATTATAACATGAGTAATATATGTTTCAAATTCATCTTGACCTTTGGATTGAGCTCAAGTTATCATCTATAAAAAATGGTTTTCTATTTCTAATGTGTAATTATTATTTTTTTTAATTTTAATATTTTAAAATTCATATAATTAATAATAATAAAATAATTACTTATATTTATATTTTTAATACAGGAGATTATATATATGTATATATATATATATATATTCAATTTTATCCTAACAACGTTTTCAAAATTTAAATAATTATTCATAATAAAAAATTATTTACACAATTAAATAATTATCTATAAATAAATTATAAAAAATATTCACTTTTATAAACATTATTTTATAATTTATTGATGCTTTTATTTTAATAATTAAAAATTATTTTATAATTTATTAAATTGGAAAACTATAAAATTAAAAAGTATCAAAGTAAATCTGGTGGAATAAACAATCCTTAAAATTTTCTCGTTCAAATAAGCATTATAATTAATATATTAAAAAAAACAGAATGAATATATTTTCATTAGTTTTTTTAAGCCGTCTTTTTTTTTTTTTTTATAGAAATGAATTAAATCAGTTTTCATGCTCTAAAATTAAAAAGTCACTTACCAAAACTTACACAGGAAGTTTGTAATTCAAATTGAAAGTATAGATGCATTGGAACATAAAGTATGTATAGGTGATGCTTTCCTATTTAAGAGACGGAGAGGAAGTTGTTGATTCAATGAAGCAAAAAATGAAGAGTGTGAGAGTGTGTTTCCTCATTTTCTTTTTATTGGAAACAATGTGCTCTGAAGGATGTTGGAAAGAAGAGAAACAAGCACTTTTGGGTCTACGTTTAGATGATCGTTCCTCACGGAACTTCTACAGAGTTTCTTCCATCTATTGGAACGTCGACACAGATTGCTGTGAATGGTATGGAGTGTACTGCAACTCCTCCACAGGGAGAGTGGTGGGACTCGATCTTGACGGTGTCTGGTGGAAGTCAACAGAACAATATATTAATTACTCGGATTTTTCTGTCTTCAAAGATTTGAAGAACCTCTCCTTGCCATTTAAAAATATAGTTGGTTGTGTTGGGGATGCAGGTATTCTTTCCTATAAGTCTATTGTTCTTTGCTTACTCAAAACTACAAATCTGTCTGTTATTGTTTTAAGGAATACTCATTATTTCAATTTTCTTTTACATACTTTTCAGATTTGCCAAATCTCGAACTCCTTGACATGTCTGGTAACAAGCTGGATACTGCTGCCAGTATTATATCTTGTTTGGATGGCCTTCCATCTCTTAAGTATCTTTATTTAGGATATAACGAGTTGATTACATCTTCATTAAACCATGGTGAGATTAGCTATTTTTTATTTATTTTAAGAAAATGACAACAATATTATTTTTTATTATCATGAAGATCTTCTAATTTTTTATACTATATATTTTCTTTTTCACATTTGTTGGGTTCTTTCACAACTTTTTGTGTGTATATGTAAGTTTTTGAAAGTGTACCAAAGTTGCGTAGTAATCTGAAGACCCTTGACATAAGTGGGAACTATTTGACTAATGACATCTTGCCATCCCTTGAGGGATTCACATCTTTAAAGAAACTGTATTTGGGTTATAATGAATTGGACTTGGATCTTCACTTTGAAGGTAACTTTTTCATTTCATTAATAAGGCTGAGTAATTGTTAATTAATGGATGATATTTACTTTAAGAAATGACAACAATATTATTTTTTATTGTCATGAAGATCTATATTTCTTTTTCATATTTGTTGGGTTCTTTGACACCTTTTGGTGAATATATGTAAGTTTTTGAAAGTGTGTCACGAAAGCTGCATCGTAATCTGGAGGTCCTTGACATAAGTCGGAGCCATTTGACTAATGACATCTTGCCATCCCTTGAGAGATTCACATCTTTAAAGGAACTGTATTTGGCTGATAATGAATTGGACTCGGATTTTCACTTTGAAGGTATTTTCCAGTTCATTAATAAAGCTGAGCATTTTTACGTTTTAATTAACGGAGGATATATTCCTTACAGGTTTATGGTCAACATTGAGGAATCTTGAGGTCCTTGACTTGTCTGATAACAACTTCAACCAAACTGATATTGGCTATGCTCTTGGTGGACTCTCATCCCTCAAATCTTTATATTTAATAGACAGTGGATTGAGTTGGAGATCAATTTCCAGTACGTTCCCGTATACTTTCCATATTACAAATCTTCATCATTTGTTATTTTATGTTAGAAAGTATATATCTAACAGCCTATAAATTGTTAGATATATCAAAATTGAGTTCTTTGGAGAACCTTTTCTTATATTGGAACGACTTGAAGGAGTCTGAAAGTATATTGTGGGGTTCAGGTTAGTTGTGATTAGTATTTAATAGCACTTTATATTTAAACAAGATATCACTCCCAAATGCATCCTTCTTATTATTAATTAGTGACTATTGATAAGTTGATGCTTTCAATTCTTTTTATCAGAGAATGAGACATTTAAATGGCCAACCAATTTACAACATCTAGACTTGAGTTCAAACCGTTTGAGCAACAAATCTCTTTCATCTCTGAATGACCTTCCACATCTCCAATATCTTGATTTAAGTCAAAATCAATTAGAAGGAGCACTAGANATAAGAGGTAGGTATTTTTTATCCATTATTTTAGGACATTCATTATTTATTCTAATGTTTTAGAATTAATATTTAATTATTCATTTACTTTGCATAATGATACAACATTATAGATATATTAGGGTAAATTAATATAAACATCCATATCAATAGAAATATAATTTATATTCATGTAAACATATTCTTTTTACATCAATAACACTCTCATCTCAACAATTACATTTTCATACCAAACAAATTGCACAAAAAAATTTACTATTGAATTACTTTCATCTAAGATATATCAGAAATAACATTGTAGGCTTAACTTTCTCAATTATTAAGAATAAAATATACTTTAATCCATTATCATTTCTATATAATGAATTATGTTTATTAATAAGAAACATAAAGATCTATGCACGCTCCTTATCCTTAGTGAATATTGATAAGTTGATGTTTTCAATTTTATTTTTATCAGAGAATGAGACATTTAAATGGCCAACCAATTTACAACATCTAGAACTGGGTGAAAACAGTTTGAGCAACGAATTTCTTTCATCTCTGATGGGCCTTCCACGTCTCCAGTTTCTTGATTTAAGCGACAATCAATTACAAGGAAGTGGTCAGTATTTTTATTTATTATTTTATTAGAACATTAAATAAAAATATAGTGATTATAGATAAGTTGATGCTTTCAGTTTTGTTTTATGAGTGAATTGACTCATAACCACATGTTTCCATTTTGTTTTTATCAGAGAATGAGACAATTAAATGACCAACCAATTTACAACATCTTGAACTGAATTCAAACCGTTTGACCAATAGAATTCAAAATTTAATTACTTTAAAACAAAATCAAATCTTTTATTTTAAGTTATGTTATATTTTCTACTATCTTTTAGAAGATCACTTTTGATTGGAAAAAGATTAATATTTGAAAGAAAAAAAGTTTAGAAATTAGATGAAGAAAAAAATAATTATAAAGAGATAGTAAAATTCGGAAATTTATATACTTAACATAATTAGAACTTTGATTTTTGTTATTTTTAAAACCATTTCTACTAAACATCAAAACAAATCTTAGAATCAATATATAAAGTAGTTGCTCTTTATTGAGATTAACATTTATACAATGCTAACGTACGTAAGAAAATCTATTTAATCCATCAAGTGATATATCATGGTTAATTTTATTTTTAAGATAATCAATATTTCAAAAGTCCATAAATTACAACACAACTATTTATATCATAAAACAAAAGTATTACACTCTTATATAAACGATCGATTTATTTATTCATTATAAGAAAAGCTTATATTAGGATTGCGTTTCCACTTTATATGGACTATATTTTTATTATATTTGCATCATTCATCTTTTAAATTTTGAATTGTGAGTGAAACTAAATTTCATTAAAATTATGTTTCAATTTTATTTAAAATATTTGTGTTATGTTTTAATTCGATTTTGAATTATGTTTGATTCAATTTGATGAATTATGTTTTGAATAAATTTATTTTTTATTTGACTTATGTTTAAATTTAGGCTTAATACCTCCTGTGGTTCTTGTATTTGTGTGAAAATCTCAGTTCGGTCCTCAAGTTTTGAAGTGTCTCAATTGGGTCATAATTTTTGTAAAAATGCACACATTTTACCCCAACCGTTAACTGATCTCAAACGGCGTTAAGTTTAGCTGACGTGGTATGTTGACGTGTTGGCTTAATCACTTCTTGGTTCTCGTATTTGTGTGAAAATCTCAGTTCGGTCCTCAAGTTTTGAACTGTCTCAATTGGGTCATTATTTTTGTAAAAATGCACACATTTTACCCCAATCGTTAACTGATCTCAAACGGCGTTAAGTTTAGTTGACATGGTAGCCAGAGGACATGCTGACGTGTATTATTTAATTATATGAATTATTTTTTCAAATAAGCAGTGTTTCACGTGGCACAATGCCTATTATTTAGTTTATTTGAATTAGGATTTTACACAGATTATCTCGTCGGCTCAAAAAATAAAGTCACCGGAAAACTCACGTAACCAGTGCAATCAGTCTCACAGCCTTTTCTTCAAATGAACCAACTTCGTAACCTATAGGTTCATCACTAGCCTTTAAGCTATTTATTCCACTGATAGCAGAAGATAATTGTTACACAGTGAGATCAGTTAGCGATTAGGGTAAAATGTGTGCATTTTTACAAAAATTATGACCCAATTGAGACAGTTAAAAACTTGAAGATCAAACTGATATTTTCACACAAATACGAGGATCAAGGGAGGTATTAAACCTTAAATTTAATCTAAATTATTATATATGACTAGATAACATTGTATTAGATATTATATAGTGCAAAGAGATAAATAATATTGATGGTCTGAATAATTTTTTCGTTCTAATTAATTACTGATGAAATTGGTTTTGGAAGTAGATAATGCGAAATTTTACACCTAGGTAATATTAGCAATTAATATGTCCAATGTTAATTTATATCCAATGATGACCGTCTCGGGCATAAAATCAATATATAAAATATAAATAAATATAAATGTTAAACTGTATTAAAAGTTTACTATCAATTAGAAATAAAATCAATATATAATATATAATATATAAATAAATATAAGTGTTAGTGGACTCTCATCCCTCAACTCTTTATATTTAAGACACAGTGGATTAAGTTGGAAATCAATTAATAGTAGGGCTCCATATACTTTCCATATTACAAATCTTTATCATTTGTTTTTTTTTATTAGAAAGTATATCTAACAGCATATATAAATGATTAGATATTTCAAAATTGAGTTATTTGGAGGTCCTTGACTTAGGAGAGAACTACTTGAATGAGTTTGAAATTATATTGTGGTATTCTTGTAATTAGTATTTGATATTATTTTATATTTAAACAAGATATCACTTACTTTGAACATTAGCATTGCATCTCCTTATTATTAATTAGTGTGATTACTGATAAGTTGATGCTTTCAATTTTGTTTTTATTAGAGAATGAGACATTTAAATGGCCAACCAATTTACAATATCTAGACTTGAGTTCAAACCGTTTGAGCAACAAATCTCTTTCATCTCTGAATGACCTTCCACATCTCCAATATCTTGATTTAAGTCAAAATCAATTAGAAGGAGCACTAGACATAAGAGGTAGGTATTTTTTATCCATTATTTTAGGACATTCATTATTTATTCTAATGTTTTAGAATTAATATTTAATTATTCATTTACTTTGCATAATGATACAACATTATAGATATATTAGGGTAAATTAATATAAACATCCATATCAATAGAAATATACTTTATATTCATGTAAACATATTCTTTTTATATCAATACCACTCTCATCTTAACAATTACATTTTCATACCAAACAAGTTGCACAAAAAAATTACTATTGAATTACTTTCATCTAAGATATATCAGAATAACATTTTAGGCTTAACTTTCTCAACTATTAAGAATAAAATATACTTATAATCCATTATCATTTCTATATAATGAATTATGTTTATTAATAATAAACATAAAGATCTACGCATGCTCCTTATCCTTAGTGAATATTGATAAGTTGATGTTTTCAATTTTATTTTTATCAGAGAATGAGACATTTAAATGGCCAACCAATTTACAACATCTAGAACTGGGTGAGAACAGTTTGAGCAACGAATTTCTTTCATCTCTGAAGAACCTTCCACATCTCCAATATCTTGATTTACGCTACAATCAATTAGAAGGAGCTGTAGATATAAGCGGTCAGTATTTTAATTTTTTATTTTATTAAAATATTAAAAAAATTCATATATTATATTATAATATTTTAGAATTAATAAACATACATACACTTGATTACAAATCATAATTAATTTGATGTTAAGATAATTAAGATTAAAAATATCCACAAACTACTGTATATATAATAGTTTATAGGTTTAATGCCTTTTTAAGTTCCTATTTTTGTCCAAAATCTCAAATAAGTCCCCTTCTTGTTTAATGTCTCAATTGCATCCTTATTTTTTTAAAATTGAATCAAATAGAGATCTTCCGTCAAATTGGAAAATGGTGTTTAAAATGGTGTTGTGTGGCATGGTGATGGTATTGTTGTAAATGACGTGGTACTTTATACATAATTGTGATGTGTATTTTGTAATTTCTGAATTAAAAAATTAAGGGTAAATTGAGAAAAAGAAATTAAAGGCTGTAATGCAAAATTAGGGTTCGTGGGAGAAAAAATGCAGCAGTTCCGTGGCAATCCTTTCTCTGCAATTGAAATCAGATTGGGGAAAATTGGTAATGGTTTTTCCTACGTCATCTAAAACAATACCCTCAGCATGCCACATAACACCATCTAAAACGCCGTTTGTCCAATTTGACAAAAGGTCGCTTTTTGTTTCAATTTTACAAAACTAAGGACCTAATTGAGACGCCGAACAAGAAGAACACCTCCTTCCTTTGCTAGTTTCTTCATAAGAAAAAATTGCATCTTTTCGATCTCTTATGGCATTTCAACCCAAAACAGAACTTGGGTCTTTTCCTAGTTCCATTCCAACCGCCAAAGAAAAAGAATACGGTGACATGATAACTAGGCAAGGACCCAAGTTCGGCATTGGGTTGAAATGCCATAAGAGATCCAAAAGACGCAAGCTTTTCTTACGAGGAAATTAACAAAGGGAGAAGGTGAATTACGCTATCCAAAGACACGAGAAAAACTGCACCAAAACACAACGAAAACTCATTTTAATCGATTCAAATGAAAGATATAATACATCAAAGACTACTTTAATCAAAGTAAAAGTAAGTTTAAACGGTTCAAAAGAGATAAATCGCACCTGGAAATGCAATGCCGCGGAGAGAAAAGGCGAAGGAAGACGATGAAGTGCGCGTAACTACTAGTTCGCAATTTCTGATTTAACAGGAACTAGGACATCGGTGGCCCCAGCGCCCAACGTCTATTCTCGAATATACGTCGGGGACCTCACTAATGTAACATCCATTAGATTTAAAAATTAATATTCGTGGTATATAGACGTCGGATGTAGGGGGAACCGACGTCTATAATCGCATATAGACGTCAGGGTGGCGGAATCAGACGTCTAGATGACGGAAAAAATGAATTTTCACATACCTGTCAAACATATAGACGTCAGTTAGGAGGGACCCCAACGTCTATAATCTCATAGATGTCGGGACCCCTCCTAACTGACATCTATTTATTTACGAAAATACCACCGATCAATAATTTAGGTTGAGTATTTTTTGGTCCAACGTCTACAAAATGATGTTAAAGGCCAATTATACACTAATTGTGTCACCGAACTCATGTTGAACGACTCTCAAATATGGAATTTTATTCTCAATATTCTTCAACCTATAGTTATATATATATATATATATATATATATATATATATATATTTATCTATTTATTGAGTTTATCATTGATGTGGTAACACTGACGGAACATTGTCCATGGATGATTTCGCATCACGTGATCAGTGGATAAAATTGAGTTATGAGCATATTTCAACTATTCTTTTTCATTTCTAAATGATACTTTACCTACAATTGGATACATATTTTCTCTTTGATGTAGCTTCTTTTCCCTCAAATCTTCCCTTTCTTTATAGAATGTTGAATCAAATGATCCTCCATCAGTAGCTAAAGACAAACGCTCCTTTTGAAGCAAACTTTCACGAACCTCAATCTGTTGCAATTTCGTATCCAGCTTTGCCTTTTTTTCTGTTTACCTCAGCAAGCTTATCCTCTGCATTAAGCAGTTTCTTGTCAACCACTGAAGACTTCTCTTCAATTCCATCGACCAACGAACTAGCTTCAGCTAGCTTTGTATAGGAGTTAGACTAGACTTGGGATGCTCTTCTTGCATTGCATGCAAAGCTCTCTCAAGATCAGCCCCACGTTACCTCTTTATGCTCAATGCTTTCCTCAAATTCTCCACTCGCTTCTCAACTTCAAACAAGGCAATTAAATGTTATGACTGTTCTCGTTTTCAAAATCTCCTTAATTGAGCTAGTTCTTGCCTCCTTTTATGCTCAACAAAAAACTTTTCAAGTTCATCAGCCTTCATTCTCAGCTCATCATGCAACCTTTGATTTCCTTTAGCTTGCCTCAACCTCTGATGTTGCTGCTCTAAAGATGGGGATGAGGATGGACGTGCATTGTCCTTAGTCTCTAAAACTTGTTTCATCTTCATGAGTACTTTTTGTTAGTTTAATCCCTTTTACCCTGCGTCTTCAATTCTTGTTCATTCTATCAGGTAGAGAGTTCTGGAACTTCATTTTTAGGATTTGGGAATCCTCATCCTTGTTTGGAATGAAGAAACGTCTTCAACCTCAATATGCGAAGATTGATCAACACGAACAGAAATATCCCTAATTTTGAGGCCATTGCCACCGCTGCTAAGGATCCAGAATGACTTTGGGGTCCCCTTATAAGTGACTGTACAACCACATGAATTTTCACCCACCATAAACCTTCACAACATCGTCTCCAAAAGACAACATCGGACCACCAACAACAACCTGAGATGAACCGTTCTTCACTGTTGCGATCTCTTCCTTCAATGTTTCATTAGCCGCACATGATTCTTAAGAGCCCTTTAGCGTCGCATCTTTCAATTCCAAAACATCTCTCTGTTTCTGCAACAACAGCTTTTCACTTTCCAACCTAAGCTTCTCCAATTCTTTTTGAAGCTTCGTCTCCTTCTGGAATCGCACAACGAGGCTTTTCAATTCACGTTTGAGACCTTCAACATCACAGTTTTTCTCTCTAAGGAGTATGTCGAAGCAGAGGTTCATCTCCTTGATCCGACTATCCAGGAAAACCGAAGTACTTGGTTTCCAATCCGAGTTATCAGCGTACACTGTCGGGCTTTACAATTTCTACATTGTCAAGCTATTAGCATACACTGCTAAGCTGACCATCTGTCTGACTGTCTCTTTCTCACTAAAACACTTAGTATCTCTTAACTTTATGCCAATTTGTTAGCAAATTTGACACTCAATAATTTCTGGTGTATGCCAAAAGGGTTCAAAAGGGAGGATTTCTACAGAGAGGAAATGTTTAAAATTAGAAATGAAGACTTAGATTCAAGGTTTTTAATGAGGAAATATTTTCAGAGTGAAAATAATATGATTCCATGACTTTTTGGAGTTAATATTTAGTGAACTAATCAAACCTAACAGTGAACTAAAAATATTTAAATTTGATTTAATCTACTACTAATTAGTAGATTAAACTAAACGAGTTGATTCGTTCAATTATAATTTTTGTTTTTTTCTATTTAAAAAAATTACAAATATTTTTAACTGAAATCAAAATAAAATTCAATCTAACTATGATCCAAAACGATGTTCTATTCTAAATACATTCAAAATGATGTTAAATTTTAAATATAAACCAAAATCACAATACAATTCAAATATATTTATAGATAAAAGAACATTTAGTAATTTTCGTTTTTTTATATAATTTAATATTTAAAATTTATTGGTAAATCAAACTCAACTCATCACAAATTCAATTTAGATGATGAGAATTCTTAATAGACCGAACTCATTTTTGATATGTGTCGAAATTTGTAACCTTTTTAAGTTAACTTAATTGGAACTCGTATTGAGACAGGTTGATTCACAGATTTTAATTTATTTTGATAATTTCATTTCATAGATAAATTATCCTACGTATGAGAGACGGTAAGTATTTCATAATGTGAGGCCCAATTACCCACTCATGACATCACAACACTCAGATTCTCTGCATTTCTCATGAATGTTATAATCGATAACTGTGTTTTTCAATGGTTATTTGTCGAGTCTTTGTTTCTTTATCAAATACTTAGTAAGAGAATTGCAACTCTTTTATGTATCATGCATGCTAGAAAGATTTTTAACCATCATTTCTACCTCTTGTTTTCTATGAAAGTGAGTAAATATAGTAAAAGTTAAAATTTACATTAATATCTTTCATCATAGTCAACTTTAGAGGTTAAACTTAGACTAATTTTTTGGAAAAATAATACGTTTAGTTATTTGAAAGTAAACTAGTTTTGTAATGCATCTGGTTGAAGACAAATAACTCTTCACATTAATGTTTGCTGACTTTTATTAACTCATATATTTTTTTTGCAGGATTATCAACTTTATCCAATTTGACGAATCTTTATCTAAGCCATAATAATATCCATAATTTTGTTACCCATCAAGGTATTAAAGAAAAAAATATTTAAAATGGTTTAATTTATCGTTTAGAGACAAAGAAAAGATAATAATTTTCTCAAAATTGGTATATTTACTTTTGCACAAAATATATTTCTCACCTTCCTAAAGGCATATATTATTTATCTCATTTAGTCTAGTTAAGGCTTACTTACATTTCTTTTAAATTAATTGACATATCTTTCAGGCTTAAAAGGTATTAGTAGATTGGATGTCCTTGATTTAGATTGGAATATGATAGATGGAAACAAACTAAGAGAGTCATTACGAGCTTTATCATCATCCATTAGAGAGCTTTCTATATCTTACAATAACTTCAAAGGAACAATTCTAGCTGAAGGTAGAAATATTTATGATTTTTACAAAGATAAATTAATTTCATAGTTGTGTTACATTAAGATTTATATATATTTTTTCTACTGCGCAGATTTTCAAGATTTAAGTAACCTAGAACGTTTGACATTGGACAAAAATAATAACATGGAGAATGAATTTTTTGAAAGTATTGGAAACTTGACATCCTTGAAAGCTTTGTCTCTTTCATACTGCGACATAAATGACACCCTTCCTGAAGCTGGTAATTATATTATTATTTAACGTTATTCATGAAATAAATGTTATATACTATTTTTCTTAATTTCATTGAAATCTTTATACCTTTCTGATTATAACCTTTGTTAGATGTTTTCTTGTTTCTTCAAATTTTCATTCAGATTGGTCTAAGATGAAGAAGTTAGAAGAGTTAAATCTAATAGATAATGGATTTGAAGGATCTCTTCCCAATTCTTTTGTTAACATGACTTCTCTTCGGATATTGGAACTTTCTCAAAATAACTTCATTGGAAGATTTGATTCTAACATTGCAACACTTACATCACTTGAAGAATTTGGTTTTGTAGAAAACCAATTTGAAGTTTCTATTTCTTTTTCGTCATTTGCCAATCATTCAAACCTTAAAGTCATACGGGGTAAAGGGAATAAAATCATAGTGGACTCGCAACATAATTTGCACACTTGGATTCCAAAATTTCAATTAAGTGAACTTAGCTTGTCTTCAAACATTGAGACTAGTTCTTTTCGGCTCCCCAAATTTCTTCTTTATCAAAAGGACTTAGTTACACTAGATTTTAGCAATTTGAAGTTGGAAGGAAGTTTTCCTCACTGGTTGTTAGAAAACAACACAAAATTGAGGGAAGTAACTTTTAGAAATTGTTCTTTGACTGATACAATGGAATTACCATTACGTCCCCTTCTTGAGTTAGAGAGCATTGATGTGTCTAACAATACCATAATTGGTGAAATTCCAAGTAAGAATATCAGTTCAATTTATCCAAAGTTGAAAAATCTAAACATGTCTAGAAACCACATCCAAGGTTCAATTCCTCGTGAGTTTGGCCAAATGAAGTATTTGTCTGAGTTGGATCTTTCAAACAACCAATTGTCTGGAAAAATATCAGATGACATATTTGAAGATGCACAACAACTCGTTTTGTTGATACTTTCAAATAATATGCTCGAGGGGCCCATCTTTACAATACCCGCTAATTTGGGGTCTTTATCATTAAATGATAATAAATTTAGTGGTAAACTTCCAAGCAACATTTTTAACACATCCATCGTTTTATTGGACGTAAGCAATAATCATTTGGTAGGAGACATTCCAATCCTTTTGACAAATTTTTCAAGATTATCGGAACTTCGTATGTCCAATAACCACTTTGAAGGGTCCATTCCATTACAATTGATACAACAACTTAGAGATCTAAGATATTTAGATCTCTCCCAAAATAATTTGACTGGTCTTGTACCATCATTTCTAAATTCTTCTGTGAAATTTATCCATTTGAGCAATAACCGTTTAACAGGATTGTCCAAAAAGATGTTCAATGGAAACTCTCCTTTAGTGATGCTAGACCTTAGCTACAATGAAATATTTGGCAACATTCAAGATATGATGCAAGATCTTAGTTATACAAAGTTGAATTTTCTCCTTTTAAAAGGTAATCACATTAATGGTGATATACCTAAGCAATTATGTCAGTTGATAGATTTAACCATGTTGGATCTTTCAAACAATAAATTTTTGGGAGAAATTCCCCATTGCTTGGGGACAATGCCTTTTGATAATAAGAACCTTGATCCATCATTGAAAGCATCAAAAGGAAGCTTCGTTGTTGAAGAATATAGTCAAGCACCATTACCATCAGAGCATAAGAAAGAGAAAGCAAGTTTCAGTACAAAGAAAAGTACCTTTACTTACACCGGAAGCATCCTTGGTTACATGTCTGGAATTGATTTATCCCTAAATAAACTGAAAGGAAATATTCCACATGAGCTTGGAAACTTGACAAAAATTCGAGCATTGAACTTGTCTCATAATGATTTGACTGGACAAATTCCAGATTCTTTCTCAAATTTGGTGCAAACAGAGAGTTTAGATCTTTCTTTTAATAAGTTGAGTGGTCCAATTCCTCCTAAGCTCAATATACTAACTGCACTAGAAGTATTAAGTGTGGCACACAACAACTTATCAGGCCCAATACCTAAACAAACAAATCAATTTGCCACATTTGATGAAAGTAGCTACGAAGGTAACCCATTCCTTTGTGGACCTCCACTACTAAGGAGTTGCAATCCATCTTCTACAAATATTTCAAATGACTCAAAACCTGACAAAGACAATGGTAGTTTTATGGACATGTATGTATTTTATGTGAGCTTTGTGGTATCATACACATTAGCATTGTTAGCAACCGCTGGAGCTCTATACATCAATCCTTACTGGAGGCAAGCATGGTTTTACTACGTGGAATTCTTCAGTTTAAATGTTTACTACTTTATTGTGGACAATTTTTGTAGATTTTGTAATGTGTGAAATATGTAAGATGTACCTTGTATCCCTAGAATATCCATTTTAGAGTGATTAAATAATGTAAATCATGCAAGTGTTTCTAATTCAAATTAAAATGTATATAAAAATAAACCTTAACTCCATGTATTTTTAATTTAAACGAAACCTAGCTCTAACAAAAATATTCATCACATTTCAACATAAAAATATGATTGCTTGCATTTCAAGAAAGTTCAAAAAGCTTTATAATTTGTTTACAAGATTGCGAAAAGAAAGCGTTTTTGAAACAACACCAATTCACCCTCCTTCTTGGTGATATAAAGAAGCCAACCTGTTTTTCCAACAAAGTAATCTATTTGTTTCATATGAGCAGGGCATTTATCACAATTCTTTTCTACTGTAATAATTTCAATTTTAACCTTCTTAGCAGAAAATAAGGCTTCATCTAACTCTTTCTGTAGTTTCTCATTATCAGTGACAAGATTATTGATTCTATGCTCATAGTCTCTTCTCTTAGAGTTCAGTCGATTTACCTAATACTAGAGTCGCATTGCTTCAGCATGAATTTCTTTAAAAGCATCTATCAATAAATCATACTTCACTTCTACTGGCTCATTCTCAAGATTTGTGTCACTATCATAATCATCCCATGAAGCTCCAATCACATAGCAGATGTTTGATTCCTCTTCATGATAATCTTCATCACTTAATGTTTCAGAATCACTGTTTTCCTAGGCTATGTAAGCTCCTTTCTGATTTCTATTCTTGTCTTGAGGAAACTTTTTGTTGGCTTTCTGCTTCAGCTTCAGGTCTGGACAATCTGGTTTGATATGTCCTTCTTTCCAGCATTCATAGCATTGTATAGCATTTGACCTGTAAGCTTTCTTGTTTCTACTCTAACCTGCATGGTTAGTATGTTGACTAAACTTTCTTACCATCATGGTCATCATTTCATCTTTGTCCCTCTCAGCATTTGAGTCATCCTCTTACTTTGAGGCTTTCTTGCTCGTTGCTTTCAGTGCAATGGACTTCTTCTCTTCAATCTCTTCTTTGTCCTTCAACCTTCCAAGTTCCAACTCATGCTCTCTTAATATTCCAAACAGTGTAGCCATGTTCATGCTGGTCAGATCTTTGGACTTTGAGATTGTTGTGACTTTGGGTTGCCAGCTTCTGTTCAGACTCTTTAATATCTTGATATTGATCTCTTCCTTGTCAAAGACTTTGCCAAGAGCCATAAGGTGATTTACAATATGAGTGAACCTTTTCTGGACTTCATAGATTGTTTCACCAGCCTTCAACCTGAAAAGCTCATATTCTTGAATCAAAGAATTATTCCTTGCTCTCTTGACTTCATCAATGCTCTCATGAGTAACTTCCAAGACATCATACATCTCCTTAGCAAATTTGCATTGAGATATCTTGAAAAATTCATCAACAATTAGTGTAGAGGCAATGATATTTCTAGCTTTGACATCATATTGTGCTTTCCTATTATCTTCATGAGACCACTCAGAAATTTTTTTCAAAACAGTTTTTCCATCAACAATATGAGTTGTCTTAAAAGAACCATTCAAACTAGCATCCCAAATTCCTCTATCCACAGATTCAAAAAAGATTTGCATTCTTATTTTCCAAAAAGGATAATTTTCACCCGCAAACAGTGGTGGTCTGTTTATAGATGCACCTTCACCAAAGGTTTGAAAACTGGAAGCCATTATCTAGGATATAGTCGATTCAAGGAAAATAGAAGTCCACTAGTTTTTCAAATATTTTATGAAAACCAGCTCTGGTGCCAACTGTTGGAAACAAGATGGCTCAGTTTCAACACCAAGAGGGGGGGGGGGGTGAATCGGTGAGGTTTAAAAATCAGAGTCTTTTTAAAATATTTTTTACAAATTAAAAACCTTTACAATGTTTCTTGAATCGCAAGGAATGAAAATTCTAAGTGCAGCAGAAATGTAAAGTTGACTACGTAAACAGTTAAGTCAACTTAATGTAAAAATGTAAGGATAGAGAAATCAAACGCAGATTTTTATACTGGTTCGGCCTCAATGCCTACATCCAGTGTCCTTCCACAATCCGGAAGCAAATGCACTATAATGGTCAAGGTTTTTACAACAAGGCTCTTATAGAGACCTCCACGTCAAAAATATAAAACACCATTCTAACCCTTTAACCAAAATATAGGAAGCAACACAAAGATCTGCAGCAAGATATCCCTTCTTCTGCAATCTTTAACCCACTTTGAACAATTCTCAAAGTGTCTAGACTCCATGAGTCAACCTCCTGTAATCAAAATAGGATAACAACAATCTTTCCACAGATTGACAAAAATCTTGATCAACAGATGAACACCACAATGTGCAGAATGTGATCAATCAGAAAGCACGAAATTCTTCTCCTTCAGAACCTCTTCAAAGAAAGATCTCCACCGTCTTCTTGATGAGTTCTTGGAGCACTTAATCTCAGGATTCTAATTTGAAAACAGAAAATGAAAATGCCATTTTATCGAAAGTTCTATGTGATCAATTGAGTCACGTCTATTTATAGTTTTCTGTAAATCAGACTCTCCTGTAGTCGACTGTGCTACTAATGAATACGATTGTCATCAGACAGTTATAATAGTTAAGCAAATTAGGAGCAGTCATGATAAGAAAATTGATTTTGCATTTAATACAATTGACTATCATAAATGTTTTAACAGACATTTGAAATATAGTCGTTACTGTACACAAGCATTAACAAAATTTCAAATCAAATAACTAACTAAGTCGAATCCATTGCGAATGCAGTCGACTTAGACACTTAAGCTTAGTTTGAAAAACTTTCAATGCAAAATCTCACACAACATTGCTTTTGAAAGTCTGTGCATAGTCACGAATTTTAGTCGACTTACTTCATAATGAAGTTGACTTAAAACTTGCAGTTATGCCACACAATATAAGTTCATCAAAGTGCATGTGGTTTTCTTCTCACAAATATATGTAATGCAACCATAAGTAATGTATTATCCATAAGATCAATGATTATGCATTCATATATCTATATCAACACAAACATGTTCATTTAGACATCATCCACAATAAAGAATAGAACATGTAACACATAACAATACATGTGTTATTACTAATGTGTTGTCATCATCAAAAAACAGCGTGACTAGAGCACTGTGAGATTAAGGTTTAGCTAAACCAGTGCTTCCCTTATCAACAATCTCAACAAGAGTGCTTACATGGCTTGGGAAAATAGTGATTCAGAATCCTTAAGTGATGAAGATCTTGATCAAGAGGAGGAATCAAACATATGCTTCATGGCAGATTATGAAAGTGATACAGAGTTCGAGAAAGAACCAATTGAGGTGAAATACGACTTGTTGCTGGATGCATTTCAGGAGATACATGTTGAAGCAATGCGACTGCAATATAAGGTTAATAGACTTAACTCTGAGAGAAAGGATTATGAGTATAGAATTAATAATCTTGTCAGTGATAATGAAAAATTACAAAAGGAATTAGATGCTGCTTTATTATCTGTCAAAACTATTATTACTTAAACTGTTACAATTGAAAAAATATGTTAAAAATGTCCTACTCATGTTGAATAAATAAATTACCTGACTAGCACGCTAGCTAAGTTAACATAGGGTAGAGATAATTTGAATGTTGTTTTAAAGTCTTCAGGAAGGGCAATTTATAAGCAAGGAATTGGATATAAAGCTCAATCTAATAGAACCAATGCGAAGAAATTTACTGATTTAAGTAAACCTGTTAAAGATGCTTGTTTTTATTGAAATAACATTGGTCATATAGTTTGAAATTGTTATTACAGAAAGGTTGGTGTTCCCAAAGGCTTATACAGATGGATTCCTAAGGAACATCTAGCTGCAACTAACAATCAAGGACCCAAATTGAAATGGGTACATGCATCGAAAAATCTGAACTGTTTTGTAGGTTAGAAACAGATGCAGTAATGTGCAGTGAGAGCTCAAGGATGAACCAACATGATTATATCAACTTTCTTGACTGTCTACAACTGGTAACAAATATCATCTTACTGCATCATGCATATAAATTGTTTGTTTGATAATGTTTTTTTGTTTGGATGATTGTTTGATTGATTATTGTGAAAATCATTTTTACGATTTTAATCGACTCGATTATGAGCACAATCGATTATTTGTTGCTGTATATGTTTCTCTATTTATGAAAACTCTGTCATACAATAGTTAACTTGGGAATTATTGAAATCGACTTTGTTTTCACCATGCTGCTGAAATTTAAATTTCTTTTGAATTGTTTGAGAGCTAGATTTTTGGTTCAAAATTATTCCCTCCAAAATTGATTTACAATCTGTTTTTAACTTAAACTCGCTAGAACCGTTCACTAAACATTCTCAGTATTCTCTGAATCATCACGTTCTCTCTGTATCTCTCTGAGTTAATCATTCTTCATTCTTGAGAGATGGCCTCTAGCTGTGCGCAAGGAAAAAGAGTTAAATCGATTGGTCAAAAGAATGTGAGGCGTATTTCTGATTTACATGGATGGATTAGTGATGACAAAATGCAGTCAAAGTATCTGGACTGTTGGAAGACGAGGTGCTTGATAACTCACAAGTTTCTGAAACTAAGATTCTTTAGAGACGAAGGATTCGAGTTTCAAGAGTTGTTAAAACATCAAGGATTGAAGAAATTTGTGGAAATGGCAAGTCCCTGGTACCTTGACTTAGTAAGAGTTTTCTACTGCAATTTACGAATTGAAGATGACACTCTTTGTTCAAGAGTAAAAGGCGTCAATATCAAATTGATGAATGATGTGTGGACTGAGTTAGCTGGACTCAAGTTAGAAGGTGAAAGATGCCATCTCGGCATTGAAGGTTTTCATCTATCTTTAGATGAATCATATTCTCTTTGATGATGAAGATCATCTATCTTGCCTTCAAGTCTTGTAATCCTTTCATTTGTACCAGTGTGGAGAGGCCTTGAGTTTCAATCCATTCTGGGAAGCGGAAGCCTTCTTTTTTTGAATAAGTGTAGGTTCGGGTGCATATGTAGAACAACGGTCTTGATCCTCTTCCCTCTTAGAAACCTTTCACGAGTTTCATCATCACTGGTCAATCTAGATGGATCAACATTTCTTGCAACAATAACAACCTTTCCTCTGTCTCCTGAAGGGTGTGATGAAGAAGCCATTAGATTTTGAACTCTAGACAATCTTTCTCAGTACTAGGGTTTTGAAGTTTACACTGACAAAATACACTTAATTTTTACACAGTTTTCAAGAATTACAAATATAAGGATGTACATTAACACTTTAGTATTAAGCCCATTTAAATTTTCAAAAACATACAAAGCCCATAACAAAGACCACTAATCGATTTTATTACTTACTGAATCGATTACATGTTTACCACTGCTTTATTCAAAAAAAGAGAACTACACAAAAATCATAATCGATTTCACACATAACCTAGTCGATTAAAAGTCGTGCAAACCGATTTTAATACAATGAGATCAATCACATAGACACTCATCAATCATGCATATAACAATCATTCATACAGATACTTATGATGCATGAATGCCAAAAAAAATGTTTCAGTTACCACATTTAGATACTCAAGAACTTGTTATTTATTGCATTGAAGTTCATTCCTGAGCACGACACTACTTCAGCAACAACTTACTTCCCTACAAAACAATTGAATGGTTTTGAAGTAGGTTCCCACAAAAACTTGGGTCCTTTCTTGTTAGTTGCTGAAGGTTGTTCCTTAGGAATCCACTTATATTTTCCTTTAGGAACTCCAACCTTTCTGTAGTAATATTTTCTAACATTGTGTCCAATAGTATTGCAGTAAAAACAAGCATTTGTAATAGGTTTACTCAGCTCAATAAACTTCTTAGGATTAATCCTATTATTCTTTGCTTTATAACCAATGCCTTGTCTATTGATAGCTCTACCAAAATATTTTAACACAACATCTAGTTATCTTTTCCTTGAGTGAACTTTGTTAGAGTGCTTGTTAAGTAATCAATTTTCTTTATGTGTACAAGGCAATTCACACAATTCTTTTCTACAATTTGTATTTCAGTTTTAACAGTCTTTGCAGATTGTAAAGCAGCTTCTAATTCCTTTTTTTAAATTTATAATTTTCCTCTACAAGGTTATCAATTCGATATTCATAGTCCTTCCTTTATGAGTTTAACCGATTCACCTTGTATGAAGTCGCATAGCCTCTGCATGTATTTCTTGAAAGGCATCAAGCAGCAAGTCATACTTGCCTTCAATTGGCTTGCTCTCAAAATCATCATCATTGTCTTCAAAATGTGCAGAGCCTATCATGGAACACAAATTGGACTCTTCTTCAACATTGTGGTCATCATCACTTGAAGAATCATCATAATTGTTCTCCTAAGCGATATAAGTTTTTCTTTGCTTGCTCTTTCTCCTGTCTTGAGGATACTTGGTGTCAGATTTCTGCCTATTCTTCAAGTCTGGACAATCAGGCTTTATATGACCTTCTTTTCCACACTCATAACATTGCACATTATTGTTCCTTGAGCTCTTCTTTCCTCCTCTTGAATAACCTGCATTGTCAGTTACAACATTTCTATTCTTCATGAATTTATTGAATTTCTTTACCATCATATTCATGATTTCTTTCTCAGGTATTTTTGCACCTGACTCAGGCTTGTTGAGATTGTTGACAACAAAATATCTATATCACTTTTGTTTTTGATGATGACAACACATTTTTAATAACACACGTATGATGTTGTTGTGTTACATGTTCTTATGCTTATTGGTTGATATACTGTTGAACATGTTTCTGTGTTATACTGCTATGTGAATGCATACTTATTGAGCTTGTACATGTTATATCATATCTGGTTGCATTACACATGTTTTAAAGGATGAAAACCACATGCCCTCTTGCGAACTTATAATTGTGTGACAAAGCTGCAGTAAAGTCGACTCCATTACTAATTGAATCGACTATACTAAAGTCTTTGTGCAGATTTTCAGAAGCAGTGCTATGTGAGATTTTTTGAAGAAAAGAATTTCAAAATTCTCTAACATGTCGAAGTCGACTATGTGCGCCACACGTTCGACTATATTAGTTGTTTGCTTTGAAATTCTGTTATGCTCATGAACAATAACGACTATATTTTTAAAAGTTTGTTGAGTATTGAATGAGAACTTATTTTTTTGACTGAATGCTACTGGTTTGACTAATCTGTTATAATTGTCATAACCTAGTCTATAAATAAAGGAAACTTGAAATTAATCAAGGACATTTGGACATTTTTGATCTAACATTTTTAGATTCTGTTTCAGATTGTTTCTTTGAGATTATAGATCTCCAAGAACTCTTCAAGAAGACGGTGGTGATCTTGCTCGAAGGAGATTCAAAGGGAGATTGATTGCGCGCTCACTGCTTGATCACATATATGCACATTCAGGTGTTTCTGGCTGCTTAAGATTCTTGTTGGCATCCGTGGTGATTGTTGTGGTTACCTGTTGGGATAAACTCGTGGAGTTTGGTTCACTTTGAGGATTGTTCAAAGCAGTTTTGTAGATTGCAGGAGAGGGGACATCTTGTTGCAAGTCTTGCTGTGTGGTTTGCCTATATTTTGGTTAGAGGGTTAGGGAGGTGTTTTATATTTTTGACATGGAGGTCTTCTATAAAAGCCTTGTTGTAAAAACTTTGACCATTATAGTGCATTTGCTTCTGGGTACAGGAAGGACACTGGATGTAGGCATTGAGGCCGAACCAGTATAAAAACTAGTGTTTGAATTCTCTATCCCTACTCTTTTACATACAGTCGACTTTACTATCTATGTAGTCAACTAAGATTTTCCGCTGCACATGAATTTTCATTACTTGTAACTCAAGAAAGTTTGTAAAGTTTTCTAATTTGTATAAAAGATTGCAAAAAGACTTTGATTTTGAAAACCTACAAATTCAACCCCCCTCTTGGTGTAAAAAGAAGCCTACCTGTTTTCCAACAATGCTCAAATTCAACTTTCTTTGAGGATCTTTTATTTGTAGCCTTGAGAGCTATAGAATCTTTTTGCTCAATCTTTTCTCCCTCTCTCAATCTACCAAGTTCTAGCTCGTGTTCCCTAAGCTTACCAAATAAGGTTACCATATTCATGTTAGTCAAATCTTTAGATTTAGATATAGCAGTTACCTTAGGCTGCCAACTTTTGTTCAGGCTTTTCAAGATTTTGATATTGATTTCCTCCTTTTCAAATACCTTGCCGAGAGCCATCAAGTGATTGACAATGTGTGTGAACCTTTGTTGCACATCATAGATAGTTTCCCTGACCTTCATCCTGAACAACTCATATTCTTGAACTAAGGAGTTCTTTCTGACGTGTTTTACTTCATCAGCTCCTTCATGTATCACCTCAAGAACTGCCCACATTTCCTTTATTGTTTTACATTAAGAGACCCTGGAAAACTCATCCATTGTTAGAGCAAAAGAAATTACATTTTTAGCTTTAACATCATACTGTGCTCTCCGGTTTTCATCTTGAGTCCATTCGGAAAAGTTTTTCGAAATAGTTCTTCCATTTAAAACATGAGTGGGTTCAAATGGACCATTGATTGTTGCATCCCATACACCTTTATCCACTAATTCAAGAAAAATTTGCATCCTTATTTTCCAGAATGCATAGTTTTCACCAGGAAATAAAGGTGGTCTATTTGTTGATGCACCTTCACCAAATGTTTGAGAAATAAAGGCCATTTTTAGGATCGATAAATCGATTATACAAAAAGGTTAATCGATTTGTTTTTCAAATATCTTTTGAAAACCTGACTCTGATACCAATTGTTAAAAATAAAGAGCTTCGTTTCTTACACCAAGACGGGGTGTGAATTAGTGATGTGTAAACAATGATTGCTTTTAAAATCTTTTTTTGCAAAACACAAAGTCTCTACACTTTTCCTGTACCGCAAGTAAATTTGTATGCAATGCAATAGTTCACTTAATCGAATGCAATAGCAGGTTAATCGACTTAATGTAGAGATAAGGGATAAGAAAATTCAAACATTGCCTTTTATACTAGTTCGTCCAACCTGCCTACATCCAATGTCCTTCCACTTAATGGAAGCCAATGCACTATAGAGATCTGAGTTTTTACACCAAGGTTTTTATAGCGACCTCACGTCAAAATCTAAAACACCTCTCTAACCCACTAATCTAATATAAGCAGTACAAAAAAAAAAGACACGCAACAAGAACAATCCTCTTTTGTTGTCAAACCCTTTGAGACCCCCCCAAATTCAAGAACCTTGTTCTTCTTCCTCTATACACGATAGGGAATACCAGCCAATCTTTAGCGATTGCAACAGCTCCTGATCAAGAAAAATACACCTTCTTGTGCAGAATGATCCGACGTTCAAAACCAACCAGTCTTGTTACTGGAGAAACCTTCAAGATTGAATCACCATGACAGTTCTTGGTTCTTGGAGCTTTTCTCTCTTTTATAAAACCACAAAGCTTTAATCTGAAATAAAGATTAAAGTGTGAATTCAGAAATTGTCTTATAGAATTCAAATCATGTGTCTTTACATAGTTTTTCTCAAATCAGATGCGTTTTAATCAATTACGTTATTAATCTAGTCGAATACACTTTGCAGTTATAACAGATTAACAACATTCAAATCAATTAATTGAATACAAAATTAATGTAACCAACTTGCAATAAATGCTTGGTCAACATATTCAAAAATATGATTGTTATGACAATTATGTCAAACATTTAAACAGTTTTCAGGAATCTTAACTAACTTAATCGAATACAAGATGCATACAGTCGATTAAGTAGAAACACTTAGAATATGTTTGAAAACTTTTCTTCTCCAAATGTATCACAACACACTGGAAAAATGTTTGTGCAAACACTCAAGTTTTAATCAATTTAGCCAATAATGTAATCGACTTAAAACTGGTTGTTTTGCCACACTTCAAAACTTAAGATGTCTGATCACCTTAATTGATTAATATACCATTATATTCGATTTGGTCATACAGATATGCTTGGTGCATGTGGTTTTTCAGTTTCTAAAACTCATTTTGTGCATACACAAATATAATCACATATAAAACACATCAATATGCATTTATTAAAACTATTATGTTCACATATATGCTTGTACAGATATAACATAGTAAGCAAAAGCGTATAACATGTATAACATAGAACATACACATGTGTTTTTATTAACTATGAGTTATCATCATAAAACATAGATATCACTGAGATTGTGGGTTAAGCTAAACTTGTGCTCCCCCTATCAACAATCTCAACAAGACAACTTATGTTTTGAACTGTGACAAAACAACAAGTTTAAATCGATTACATTAAGTGCTAAATCGATTAAAACTCATGTGTTTGCAAGCATCTTGTTTAAATATGCTGTGATGAGTCTCTGTAAAGCCTTTGGTGTAAAACTCAAATCATTATAGTAAAAGATCCTTCAATCTAAGGTTGATTGTAAGGGAAACTAGATGTAGGCATTGAGGTCGAACCAGTATAACTCCTTTGTTTGTATTTCCTTCATTATCTCTTTTACTTTCATTGCATACGTGCATTACTTAGATTACAAGAATGATTAAAGATCATTCTAAGTTTGCAAAAAGATTTAAAAAGCATTTGTTTTTATTAATCACCAATTCACCCCCCTCTTCGTGTTGAGAAACAAGGCACTTAATTTCTAACAATTGGCACTAGAGCTAGTTTTTCAAAAGTTATTTGAAAAATAATTGATTACTCTTTCTGTGAAATCGATTAATTGATCCTGATGGGCTCTGTTTCTTCAATCACGAGAAAGAGTGAATTTGAAAATGATTGTGCGTATGTTACTTGTAACAATAAATGCCTCTTTGTTACTAATGGTTTTCATGAGTCTTTTAAAATAGAAATATCTCATAAATGGGTCATGAAAGAAAAATTGCATCAACATTCTGGAAACTAAAGAAAAGGGAGCAAATTTGTTGACAAAAAAATTCACCAGATTCTTGAACATAAAGAAGACTAACATAAATCTCAAGGATGACCAAAAGATGAGCAAGGACCAAAATGTTGAGATTATTGACAACACAAACTCTATACAAAACTTGTTTTTGATGATGACAACACAATGCTTAATAACAGTACATATGTTCCAGTATTACATGTTTGTGTTTTATTGCTTGACATATCTGATTTGAGATAATATTGTGAGATTGTTGATATTTGTATCATTGCATTTACATGTGATTTGATAATTTGACTATGATACAAATCTGTGCTTAAACTGTTGCTTAGTCTGTGATATTCTACATTGTGCACTGAAATTGTTTTTGAAATTCATGCATAATGACAGGGGGAGTATCATTGCATTACACATTGTTTCATCATACACCTATATTTCAGGGGGAGTTTAAACTATTTTGTGATGAACTTGTGATCTGTGAGAGCATTATTATGTTTACAATTTGCATATCTTTATGATGCATCTCTGTTTTCAAAAACTGCATAAATATCTGAAGCATTCCTTTTTTGTTAATGCACAAAGGGGGAGAGATATTCATGAGTGTATGAGAGCAAGTCTATATGGGGAGAATTGTTGCATCACTCTTTATCTGCTTGATATTTTTGCTGTATATACAGAGTAACTGATCTATTATGATTGTTTTTGATATATGATTTTACTCTGTCATATGTGGAACTGTACAAACATAGTTGAGTTATTAATCATGGTTGTGCATCATAAAAAAAGGGGGAGATTGTTGAGATTGTTGACAACACAAACTCTATATCAAACTTGTTTTTGATGATGACAACACAATGCTTAATAACAGTACATATCTTCCAGTATTACATGTTCGTGTTTTATTTCTTGACATATCTGTTGATCATGTTTTGATGAATTGCAATCTATGTTCCTATGCTTGATTATGTAATATTATTGTGGAACATGCTTGTCTTGAAATGCGAGATAAAATGTTTTTGATTACTGCACATTTAGAAAGAAAAAGATCACAAGCACATTTATGAACTTATACTTGTTGTGACAAAGTTCTAGTTCAGTCGAATACACTCATAATGGATTCGACAATGCTAAAACCTTTGTACAGATTGTGTGAAACTGTGCTATGTGAGATTTTGAGTTGAAAAGAATTTCAAAGTATTTTCTCATGTGTCCGTCGACAGTGTGGAACACACATTCGACTGTATTACTGTTGTATTTGGAATTCTGTTAAGCCTACATGCTCCAATGGCTATATTTTTCAAAAGTTAGTTAAGATTGACTTACTTGGTCAATTGTCTTAAATGTGCATTGATTTCGTTGACTAAGGAGCCTTTGTGTTAACTGTCTGTTATAACTGGTTAATACAATCGACTAAATTAGTAGGCTATTCGACTGAGAAGTAATATGAAATAACAGAAAACTATAAATAGACAGAACACGAATTGTTCTAAGAGACTTTTGTGATTTAACATTTTCATTGTTCTGTTTCAGATTGTATTCTCTGTTTTAGAAGCTCCAAGAATTCTCCCAGAAGACGATGGTGATCTTTCTTGAGAGAGATTCAAAGGGAGGAGTCTTTTGCGCATACTATTTGATCAATATCTTCACAAAGAAGGTGCTTCTGGTTTGATCTTGGTAGGCTTGGCATCCTATGAAGACTGCTGCATTTGACTGAAGATTTGGCAACCTGTGAAGTCTGCTATGATAGGCTTGGCAACCTGTAAAGTGTGTTGTGAAATGCTTGGCATCCTGTGAAGAGTGCTGGTTACACGTTGAGGATTGTTCGACGTAGGTGCAGATTGCAGAAGAGGGGATTCTTGCTGCAATTCTGGTTTTTGTGTGTGCGACTATATTTTAGTTTTGGGTTAAAGAGGAGATTTATATTTTTGCATGGTGCTTCTATAAATTCCTTGTTGTAAAAACCGCAACCATTATAGTGCATTTGCTTCCTGGATTGGAAGGACACTGGATGTAGTCATTGTTGGTCGAACCAGTATAAAAACCAGTGTTTGATTTTCTCTATCCCTACACTCTTTATTTCGAGTCGACTTTAATTCTTTAGCAGTCAACTGCGTTTTTCCACTCCATTGAACTTTCATTACTTGCATTTCAAGAAAAGATCAAAAGATTTGCATTTTCATCTCAAGATTACAAAAAAATTTTGTTTTTGAACTAACACCAATTCACCCCCCCCCTCTTGGTGTAAAACGAAGCCAACCTATTTCTAACACAAAATTTATAGGATAATGATCTTAGTATGATGGCAAAGTCAAACAGAACTAGAACAAGCTCTGAACATGAAGAAAAACAATTCATGTGGTATCTGGACAATGGATGCTCGAGACATATGACAAGCAACCCGAACAAATTCATAAGTCTATCTCACAAGACAAGTGGTCATGTCACTTATGGGGACAATAATAAGGGTAAAATCATTGGAATTGGTAAAATCCAAACACCCTCTTCATATGTTATTGAAAATGTATTGTTGGTTGAAGGTCTAAAACATAATGTTCTTAGCATAAGTCAACCCTGTGATAAAGGGATAAAAATAACATTTGAACCTAATCACTGTCTTATAAGCAATGGCTCTACAATTGAACTTTTGTTAATTGGAAGAAGGTACAATAATATTTGCATGATTGACTTTAGAGAAACCTTATTTAAATTTGTTGTATGCTTACTTTCTAAAGAGGATGACGCTTGGTTGTGGCATAAAAAGCTAGCTCATATTCATATGGGATAATTAAATTAACTTGCCTCTAGGAATCTTGTTGTTGGTCTACCAAACATAAGATATGTCTCTGATAGACTGTGACGCTTGTCAAATATGGTAGCAAACAAAGACATCTTTTAAAAACAAAAGAGAGATGTCTACCACTAGACCTCTCGAACTTCTTCATATGGATTTGTTTGGTCCCTCAAGAGTCAAAAGTCTTGGAGGAAATTTGTATGGATTGGTAATTGTTGATGATTACTCTAGATGTACCTAGACATTTTGTATTGCTGCCAAAAGTGAAGCTTTCATGGTATTCAAGAATTTTGCAGTCATGATACAAAATGAGAAGGAGCTCAAAATCAAGTCAATCAGGAGTGATCATGGCAGGGAGTTTTAGAATGAGTTGTTTGATGATTACTGTGCAGAATGGGAATTTCTCACAACTTCTCTACACCCAAAACTCCTTAGCAAAATGGAGTTGTTGAGAGGAAAAATCGAGCTTTGGAGGAGCTTGCAAGGACAATGTTGAAGGAAAGGAATTTGCCAAAGTATTTATGGGCAGATACAGTCAGCATTGCATGCTATGTACTCAACATAACAATTATTAGATCTATGCTCAAGCTTACACCTTACAAGCTATTCAAGGGAAGAAAACCAAACATCACACACTTGAGAATCTTCGGTAGTAAGTGTTTCGTGCTCAACAATGGCAAAGAAATTCTAGGCAAATTTGATTTTAAAGCCGACGAGGCCATTCTTATTGGATACTCTCTCACTAGCAAAGCATATAGGGTGTATAATAAAAGAATTCTATGTGTTGAGGAATCAATGCATGTTACATTTGATGAATACATTGATAATGGTACTAACTATATGCATTCTAGAAAGTGTGTATATGCAAGTGATTCTATAGATGAAGAGGAAAAAAGTGAAGAAATTCAAGAGAATGAAACTCTAGAGGTTATTATGGATCCTCCTAGAGTTGAATCTATGAAAGAATGGAAGACTCCAAGAAATGTGTCTACCAGCAACATCTTTGTGGACATCACGAGAGGAGTGTCTACTTGAAGGCAGCTCAACCAATTTTGCATGAACGTTGCATATGTGTCAGATTGAGCCAAAAAATATTGATGCTACACTATCTGATGAAAACTGGTTAATGGCAATGTAAGAGGAACTAAGTCAATTTAAGAGGAACAATGTTTGGGAACTTGTTCCAAGCGTGAAAACTCAACAGGTAATCGGTACAAAATAGGTATTCCGAAACAAAATGAATCATTCTTGAGAGATTATCAAGAACAAGGCAAGACTTGTTGCAAAAGGTTATAGCCAAGAGGAAGGAATCAATTACAATGAAACTTATGCACTAGTGGCCAGACTGGAAGCTATCAGAATTCTTCTAGCCATTGCTTCTATAATGAAATTCAAACTATACCAAATGGATGTAAAGAGTGCTTTCCTAAATGGTTACATCAAGGAAGAGGTGTTTATTGAACAACCCCCTGACTTCCAGGATTTTGACTTTCCTGACCATGTGTTCAAGATGAGAAAAGCTTTGTATGGACTAAAGCAAGCACCTAGATAATTGTATGAAAGATTAAGTGAGTTCTTAATCAAAAGAGGGTTCCCAAGGGGTAAAGTTGATTCAACCCTCTTCATTAGAAAATCTGGAAAAGATCAATTGTTTGTGCAAATTTATGATATTATCTTTGGCTCTACTATCTCTCTTTTATGCAAGGACTTTTCAAAGACTATGCAGGATGAATTTGAAATATCTATGATGGGGGAACTAACCTACTGTCTTGGACTACAAGTGAAACAAGAGGAAAATGTTATCTTCATCCACTAATCTAAGTAATGCACAGATCTACTGAAGAAGTATAAGATGCTTGAGTGAAGGAAGCAGCCACGCCTATGACAACAAACTGTTACCTTGACCTGGATGAAAAAGGTAATTTTGTGGATCAACAACTCTATAGAGGTATAATCAGATCTTTATTATATCTTACTGCTAGTCGACCAAACATTATGCATAATGTTTGCCTTTGTGCTAGGTTTCAATGAAAACCAAAAGAATCACATCTTACTACTATGAAGAGGATTTTAAAATACCTAAAGGGAACCAAAAGTCTTGGATTATGGTATCCTAGTGGTTCAAATGTTTTCCTAGAAGGTTACAGTGATTCTGACTTTGGTGGTCGTAAACTAGACAGGAAGAAACAAGCTTGTGTAGCATTATCCACCATGGAAGCCGAGTACATTGCAGTTGGAAGCTGTTGTGCTCAGTCTCTGGATCAAAAGTCAACTAGAAGATTATGGCATATCTTTAGATCATATACCTTTAAAATGTGATAATACAAATGCTATAAACTTGACAAAAAATCTTGTACTTCATTCCAAAACCAAGCACATTGAAATAAGGCACCACTTTATAAGAGATCACATTCTTAAAGGTGAAATCAAAATTGAATATGTGGATACCTTGCATCAATGGGTTGATATTTTCACAAAACCTCTAAATAAAGAGAGATTTTATATAATAAAGAATGACCGAGGAATACTTGATCAAAATTGCATAAAATAACATTAAAACTATTATATCTGTTGTATGTATGTAAACTGCACAATTCACTGTTACATTAATCTTTTGCATATTCATACTTTATTTGTGATATTGTTTACTTTACAATTATACTGTTTCTGGACTAATTCTCAACCAAGTGGAGAAGAAAATGTATGCAGGCCTGATACTAATCTAAACTTGATCACTGATATGAAATGGATTTTTCACTACTTTACTGAATTAAATCAATTAAAGAAGAAGCATAATTGATTACTTTTCGAGAATATGGTTTGAAACTTCTTGCTGCTAAATCATTTACACTAACCATTTATTTTGATCTCACATGTGTTCATTCTTTATAAATCTCATTGACTCTTATCCGCTGTAAATATTTTTGAGTTTTATGAATGTTAACACTACATTGTATTGGCTTCAAGCAATATCTACAATACTTTGATATATGTCTTATTATTTGATACATTTCTTAGAACTAATATTTGTGATATAAGCTTTGATATATGTCTATCATGTTGCTTTAATATTGAACTGAATGTTTGCAATACTTTTGGAAATAATGCACATTGATAGGGGAGCTTTACTATTTGATACATGTTTGATTACTTGTGATATTTGCTGAAAAATCTATTTGCATATTGAATTACATATTATTGATAGGGGATGCGTCTTTTTGACAATATAATGAACATTTGTTGATGTATCTCTGTTAATTCACTGTCTTTATGCTTTATTGTAAAATAATTCCTTTTTTGCTAATGCCCAAAGGGTGAGAGATAATTGAATATGTGTTTGTTTGAAACTGCTTAAAAAATGTGTTTGTTTGAAATTGCTTAAAAAAATTTCTGATTGTGCATTGTACATCATGGTTGTGCATCATCGAAAAAGGGGGAGCTTGTTGATAGGGGGAGCAATATGAATGCTGAACCCAATCCCTGATGTGTTTGTTTTTTTATGATGATAACACATTGATTGTAACAACACATAGAGATTGTCATGACATAATAGAAATGTGTATATGTGATTGATACATATGTTGCTATGCAAATGCTTATTATTGATTGATACATATGTTGATATGTTGTTTAGTCTGTGTCAACACCCAATTTCGTCCGAGTGACTAAATAATGAGACTTGATTTTTATTATTGTCCTATTTCATTCATTTTCTTTCATTTTTTTATTATATATTTTATTTTATGTTATTTTTTTTCTTAATTTGTTTTAAAAAAAAGTAATTACAAAAAAAAAAGCAAAAAAATTTTAAAAGAAAAAAAAGAAAAAAAAGGAAAAAGAAAAGAAAAAAAAGAACATGAAAAACGGAAAAAAGAGAAATAAAAAAAAGGAAGAAAAAAAAGAGAGAAAAAAGAGAGAAAAAGAATAAAAGAGAAAAGAAAAATAGAAAAAAGCAAAAGAAGAAAAAAGGAAAAACAAAAACAAAAGGAAAAAAGGAAGGAAGGAAATAAAGAAAAAAAGGGGTGGACGTGAATAAAATGAGAGAAGTCCTGCATGTGATTTCCTTGAAAAATGCCCATAAGCAATTAATGCATGATTGACCACTTAAGAATTTTTTTTTTAAATTTTATTTTATTTGGTAATAATTTGAATCTACATTATGGCAATGATTACAAGAAATAATTAAAAATAATATATTGATTGTTGTATTCAATTTATTCCTAAAGAAAAAAAATATTATTTTGATTTAATTTATTTTTCTTCAATCAATACCATTTATTTTCCTATTTTGCTAATTTACAATTAATTCGCCATTAAGGCAAGATCACAATAATATTACAAATGTGTGTATATAAATATGCACCTGCTAAACCAGAAAAAGGAAGGGGAGAGGAATAGAACTTCGGGAAGAGAGCATAAGGGAACAGAAAAAAAAAAAGATAAAGAGAAAATTCAATTTCAAGAAGAGAACGTAAGGGAACAAAAAGAAAAGGGCTTTGGGTTACATGCACCCTGGTTTTCTCTACACCTATACTTTTGTCTTATTTCATGATTTTTTTTTTTATTTTTTTTTATTTGATTATTAGGTTTTTATCGCATATAACTCCCTGTGATTTTATATCTTCACATTCCTTGTTTTTTGTAATTTTGTTTATAAATTTGTTTCATTACTGCACTTCAATACTTATTGCACATGCTTTTAATACTATAAAATAAAGAAATAAAAAAAAAAAAGAGAAAAATTACAAAATAAAAAAAGTAATTTTAGAGATTTTTACGACATCTTTCTTTTTAATAATTAAATATGGTTTTTAGTTTTTTCTTGTTTATTATTCTTTAAATATTTCTTAAATGAAAAAAGATAAATTTTAAAAATATAAAAAATAGTTTCTAGTATTTTTTTTTTTGTTTTTTAATTCTTAATATATTTTTTTAGCTGTAATTTATTTTCTACCTTTTAGTCTTTCCTTAAAAAATAGGTTTAATACCTATTTTGGTCCCTCCTTTGGGAGGGTTTGTTCAAAGTGGTCCCTCCTTTTTTCAAAAGTTCACTTTAGTCCTAGCTTTCGCAAAAACCGTTCAAGTTGGTCCTTTTTGGTAACGGCGTTAAGTTCACTAACGGAAGAGCTGCCAGGGTGTCTAATATTTGATGATATGACATTGTAAGTTGTTTTAAAAAATAATTAATGATGACGTGTAAATGAATATAGTTAGGTTTTAATTAAAAATTGAAATTGGGGTTAATTAGGTAAAACCAAAGTCTTCGTCAGATGCGAAAATTTCCCAAATTTCCATTTGCGATTGGGAATTTCTGTGCTTGCTGTTAGGGTTCATCAACCTTCAATCCATCTTCATTAGCGGGGTTTGCATTTTCTTGGCTTGCAATTGCGATTAGGATTAGGGTTCATCAACCTTCAATCCACCTTCATCAGCGGTGTTAATTTAGAATATACTGAGTTGGTATATCGATGTTGGAAAAGACCCTGATAGATTATTGCTACTTAAATCGAGGGTTGTTAATTTAGAATAAGTCACATTTGTGAATTCATCTAGATGACCAAACTGATTATGGGAAAGCATAATTTTTTGCAGCTTTGGGAGTGTAAAAAGGGATGAAGGAATGCTCCCATCCAAATAAAAAGGAATGCTCACATGCGAACTTCTTGCAGGTAATTAGACCATCCAAATACAGTTGCCTAATACTGGTGAGATTTTGGACAAGCTTTTGTAGATTTGGGTTTTCAATAATTTATGGTTTCAGTAATTTGGGTTTTCAGTGATTTATAGTGAAGGGGGTTCTGTTGGAAAATTCAAGAACACCGACGATCAGAAGATTAAAGGTCTCAGTAACCAAACTGGTTTCACATCCAACCTGCTGCCACAATTGGTGATGGAGATGATTGCATTGAAGATGTGCGATGAACCCTAATAACTTGCTCAGAATTTCCCAATTCCAATTGCAATTTTTTCCCAAATAATCTTCTGACCACAATTAATTTACTTAATTACCCACCTCAAATTACCCCAAATTCATTTTTTAATTTACACGTCACAATTATTTATTTTTTTAAAACACATAACAATGCCACATCATTCTATATTAGCCACTTGTCAGCTCTACCGTTAAAAAGTTAACGCTGTTACCAAAAAGGACCTATTTGCTCAGTTTTTACAAAAGCTGGGACTTAAGTGAACTTTTTAAAAAAGGGAGGAACACTTTGAACAAACTATCCCAAAAGAGGGACAAAAATAGGTATTAAACCTAAAAAATACTTACATTGTTTTACATATTTACATGAAAACATTATTTTGATATTACAAATAAAAATTAATAAAAATGAAAGATAAAAATATATATAAAATAATAATAAACAAAAATTATTTCAAAGGGTTTAAGCACACGTGCGACCATTCGCGTCAGCCTTGTGTTGAAAGCCTTTTCTTATTCTTATTAAAATTAAATAAAAATTATTTCAAAGGTTTAAATACACGTGCGACCATTCGTGTCAGCCTTGTGTTGAAAGCCTTTTTCTTATTCTTTTAAAGTTAAACAAAAATTATTTCAAAGTGTTTAAGCACACGTGCGACCATTCGCGTCAGCCTTGTGTTGAAAACCTTTTTCCTTATTCTTTTAAAGTTAAGCAAAAATTATTTCAAAGGGTTTAAGCACACGTGCGACCATTTGCGTCAGCCTTGTGTTGAGAACCTATTTCTTATTCATTTAAAATTAAACAAAAATTATTTCAAATGGTTTAAGCACACGTGCGACCATTCGCGTCAGCCTTGTGTTGAAAACCT